>NC_041392.1:544739801-544747233 GCF_002162155.2 Triticum dicoccoides | reverse complement strand
TCTTCCTCCCCGCCGGCCGCCACGCAACCCCGCCGCTGCAGCAGCTCCGGTGAGGCGCGCCGTCTCCACGTGCGTCGGTGACCGCGCCCGCGGCCCTTCCTCGCCGCCTCACCGCGCCGGCTCTAGATCCGGTCGGCCCCGTCCTCGCCGGCCTTCTCCACGCCCTCCTCCTTCTTCGTCTCCAGCAAAACTCCGGCGAAGATCCGGCCGCCTCGATTTCCGCGTCGGGTGAACCCTAGATCTGGGGGTAGTAATGTCTACCAAGTCCCCGTTTTCCTGATTCAAATGCTCATGTTCATCGTGCTATAACTTTGCATCCGTAGCTCCGTTTTGGGCATATAGCATATCAAAATGTTCGCCTCAGAGAGCACATCATTTCATCTCATTGCATCATTTTCATTTGATTTCATTTTGATGCCCGAAAAGCTGTTAGAAGAGTGCTACTTGAGTTAATTGTCAGATCTGCTGCTCCATTTAGATATTTGTCTTTTTTGCCATGATTATTGTGTGCATGATATGCCCTTGAGCTCTACATATGTTTTGTTAAGGGTTTTGCCATCTTTCCAGAGGTGCAACCCATGTATTTTTGTGATGTGTGTGGTGACTAGCACAAGCTTGCAAAGTGAGGCACTTGGTAATGCTGATTTCAGGGACTTAGCATTTCCACAAAGTCCTTGAGTTGTTTATCTCATATAGCCATATGTTCATGTTGTTTCCTAGTGATCCGTGCCTCTTTTGAGGATGATCAGTAAGGATGTTTTGTTAATCTTGTAGTGCTATATCCATCCATGCCTTTGTTTACAACTATGGAGCAACCTAGCTTGAGTCAATCGAGCTCTACTTTTGCTATTTCGTGAATTTGGGCAGATTGTCTACTTGTTAGTGATTTTGCCGACGATGTTGTAGTTGATCCGTGCATGATATGTTATTGTTCTTGCCATGTCTAGCTTGAATTTTGTGTATTCTTGATGGGTGTATGCTTAGTTTATCATGTCATGCTCTGTAGTGAGTGCATCGAGCTCGTAAACATGCCTACTTGATATCTGTTTTCAGCATGCTCCAGTTTTCACTAAGTCTGAGAACTGATTACGTTTTTGCCATGTTCACATGCTTGCAATTGTATTTTCTCATCCCTTTTGGCTCAAGGTCACTAAGGGACTTTTGTTAATCTCTTTGAGTAGCTCCATGCCATGCTTTACTTTGCCATGTTCAGGTCATGTAGCATATAGTTTTCATGCTCCAAAGAGTGCTATCTGATCTGAAATTCCAGACAAGTGTTAATTTCACTAAGTCTGAGATCTGTTTACCATATGCATTTTTGCCATGCTTGTTTGAACCTGTTAATGGATGAATTGGCCGTAGCTCAGTGCTAGACTTTTGTTAAGCTCCATGAATACATCCCTGCCATGTATTTTTATGCCATGTTTGAGTGCTGTAGCATGTTCATCTTGTTGCATTTAGATGGCTACTTGCCTTAAATCGCAGAACGTGGTCATATTTAAATTGCTTGCCATTTCCAAACCGTAACTCCGATCCCGGCATTCTTTATATCGTTTTCAAGTGATTTCATCTCGTCTTTCCAGTGGCACACTTGCTTTTCCAAGTTGAGGCCAGGTCCATGCATTCCCTGTCACATCTTGCATATGCATCCCGCATCGCATCCCGCATAGCATATCATCCTTGCATCATATTGTTTGAGCTTTGCACGTGGTTGATTGTGTTCCGTTTGCTTGTTTGTCTTGTTTGGGTAGAGCCGGGAGACGAGTTCGCTAATGAGGAGCCCATTGAGTTTGCTTTCGAGGATCCAGTCAACTCCGACAACTTTGCAGGCAAGATGATCATACCCTCGAAATCACTACTATCTTTGCTATGCTAGATTGCTCGCTCTTTTGCTATGCCAATGCTACGATGCCTACCACTTGCTTTCAAGCCTCCCAAATTGCCATGTCAAACCTCTAACCCACCATGAACTAGCAAACCATTGATTGGCTATGTTACCGCTTTGCTCAGCCCCTCTTATAGCGTTGCTAGTTGCAGGTGAAGTTTGGAGACCGTTCCTTGTTGGAACATTATTTACTTGTTGGGATATCATTATATTGCCTTGTAATCTTAATGCATCTATATACTTGGTAAAGGGTGGAAGGCTCGGCCTGTTGCCTAGTGTTTTGTTCCACTCTTGCCGCCCTAGTTTTCGTCATATCGGTGTTATGTTCCCGGATTTTGCGTTCCTTAAGCGGTTGGGTTATAATGGGAACCCCTTGATAGTTCGCCTTGATTAAAGCTTTTCCAGCAATGCCCAGCCTTGGTTTTACCATTTGCCACCTAGCCTCTTTTTCCCTTGGGTTTCCGGAGCCCGAGGGTCATCTTATTTAAACCCCCCCGGGCCAGTGCTCCTCTGAGTGTTGGTCCAAATAGAGCCACTTGCAGCGCCACCTCGGGGCAACTCGAGGGTTGGTTTTAGTTGTACGTAGTGTTCATCTGAGTGTGCCCTAAGAACGAGATATGTGCAGGTCCTATCGGGATTTGTCGGCACATTCGGGCGGTGTTGCTGGATTTGTTTTAACCTGTCGAAGTGTCTTGTAGAACCGAGATACCGTGTCTGATCGGAACGTCTCGGGAGGAGG
This sequence comes from Triticum dicoccoides, assembly GCF_002162155.2. Taxonomy (NCBI): domain Eukaryota; kingdom Viridiplantae; phylum Streptophyta; class Magnoliopsida; order Poales; family Poaceae; genus Triticum; species Triticum dicoccoides. The sequence continues at coordinate 544,744,609 of NC_041392.1, read as the reverse complement.
TCCATTCCTTCGTTGACCGTGAGAGCTTGTCATGGGCTAAGTTGGGACTCCCCTGCAGGGTTTTGAACTTTCGAGAGCCATGCCCGCGGTTATGGGCAGATGGGAATTTGTTAATGTCCGGTTGTAGATAACTTGAACCTAAACTTAATTAAGATGAATCAACCGTGTGAGTTACCGTGATGGCCTCTTCTCGGCGGAGTCCGGGAAGTGGACACGATGTTGGAGTAATGCTTGCCGTAGGTTTGCCCTCTTTAGTTATGCGTTCGCGCTTTGCCTTCTCTTCTCGCTCTCTTTTGCGAACAGGATAGCCACCATATATGCTAGTCGCTTGCAGCAGCTCCACATATATTTACCTTGCCATACCTTTTAAGCTTAAATAGTCTTGATCGCGAGGGTGCGAGATTGCTGAGTCCCTATGGCTCACAGATTACTTCCAAACCAGATGCAGGGCCTGATGATTCCGCTCCAGGTGACGCGCTTGAGCTCAAGTGGGAGTTCGACGAGGACTCTCAACGATACTACGTGTCTTTCCCTGATGATCAGTAGTGGTGCCCAGTTGGGGGTGATCGGGACCGTGTCGCATGTTGGGTTATCTTTTATTTTGGCACCATAGTCGGGCCATGAGTGTTTGGATGATGTAATGTTATTTATGCACTTTGGTTGACGTGGCGAGTGTAAGCCAACTATGTATCTCCCCTTTTATTATCTATATTACATGGGATGTTGTGAAGATTGCCTAACTTGCGACATTGCTTTCAATGCGGTTATGCCTCTAAGTCGTGCCTCGACACGTGGGAGCTATAGCCGCATCGAGGGCGTTTCACTCAGCCAGCCCGCATCGCTACTCCCTAGTTCCTCCCCGTCGCGCCGACCTCCCTGCTCCCTTGCCGCTGCCCGGGTCACCGGATTCCCGCCACCGGAGCATGAAGCTCCGCCCGTCCGTTCTTCCCCGCGCCGCCAGAGCCCACGCCAAGCCCTGCCATCACCGGATCCGGCAAGTGGCTGGCCGGATCTGCCCGTTCCCATCGCCTGCCGGCCGAACCTGCTGCAGTGCTCCCGCCTTGCCTCACATCACCGGCGCCGCCATGGCCTCGCTCGGATCCTGTCGAGGAGGATGACGAGCGCCCGCGTGGGCCACCTCCTCTTCGACTGGCCCAGATCGCCCGGCCTGCCTCGCCTCCTCTTCTTTTGGGATGAGCCCATGGTGAGCTATGCCTCTAAATCCCGCCCGTGCGTTTTTTAGCTATTTGACGCTCGCCGTGAAATCTGGTAAGTCCTGAGATCTGCATAATTTCTAGCACTGTTCATCGCATCATAACTCTGCACCCGTGGCTCCGTTTTGGGCGTGTAGCATATCAAATTGTTCGTCTCGACGAGTACTTCATTTCATTCCATTGCACCATGTTCATTTGAGCTCATCTTGATGCCCTAAATGCTGTTGCAAGAGTGCTAGTTTATATTAGTTTCAGATTCTTATTAGTAATTTAACATTTGTCATTTTTGCCATGATTGATGTGTGCCTCCTACGAACTTGAGCCCTACATGTGTTTTGAAGTATGCCATGTCATCTTTACTGGGGTGTATGCCATGTATTTTTGTGATCTCTGTGGTGACTAGCACAAGCATGCAAAGTAGATCTAGTAATGTTGCTGATTTCAGGGACTTAGAATTCTTCCAAGTCATTTTCCTGATTATATTTTTATGCCTTGTATTCATGTTGCTACAGAGTGATCCATGCCTCTTTTGAGCATGTTCAGTAAGGATGTTTTGTAGATATGGTTGTGCTCTATCCATCCATGTCTTTGTTTGCAATTATGGAGCACCCTAGCTTGACTCAATCGAGCTCTATGTTTGCTATAAAATGTTCCTGGCAGAATGTTTACGTGTTAAGCATTTTTGCCGAGCTTGTTGTAGTTGATGCATGCATGCTATGAGGTTGTTCTTGCCATGTTTAGCTTCTATTCCATGTCTACTTGCTGGGTGTATACTTAGTTTGTCATGCAATGCCTTGTGGTGAGTGCATCGAGCTCGTAAACATGCCTACTTAATATCTGTTTTGCCATGTTCCAGTTTTCTACTAAGTCTGAATCTGTTAACGATAATTGCTATGTTCACATGGTTGCCATTGTATTTTCTGATCCCTTTTGGCTTATGGTCAGTAAGGGACTTTTGTTGTATGCTTTGTGTAGCTTCATGCCATGCCTTTGCTTTTCCATGATATGTTCCTATAGCATGTAATTATCGTTCTCTAAACATTGCTTCCTGATGTTAAATCCCGACATGTTGTTATTTTTACTAAGTCTGTAACCTGTTTATCTTTTGCATTTTTGCCATGCTTGTTTGAACCTGCCATGGTGTGATTTAGCCATAGCTCAGTGTTCATCTTTTGTCAAGCATCTTGAGTGGATCCCTGCCATGTGTTTTGTTGTTATGTTAGATTGCAGTAGCTTGTTGTTCTTGATGCATCTAGATGGCCTCGTGCTGTTAATCGCTGCTTTGTGCCATTATTGTTTTGCTTGCCATTTGCAAACCGTGCATCTGATTCCGTTGATCTTTCTATCAATTTTGATCGAAATCAACTCATCTTTCCAGAGGTACTCTTGGTTTTCCAAGTTGAGGCCTGATTCAATCTTTCCCTTCCGAAGCATGCATATGCATCGCATATCACATCCCACATATCATGCCATGTTTTGCATCATGTTGCTTGCGCATTGCACCATTGTTGATTGTGGTTCCCTTTGTTTGTGTTCTTTCTTTGGGTAGAGCCAGGAGACGAGTTCGTGTTCGAGGTACCCGTGGAGTACGCTTTCGAGGATCAAGCCTTCGCCTTCTCGGAGAACTTTGCAGGCAAGATGACCATACCCTCGAAATCACTTCTATCTTTGCTTGCTAGTTGCTCGCTCTTTTGCTATGCCTATGCTACAATACCTACCACTTTCTTATCATGCCTCCCATTTTTCTAAGCCAAGCCTCTAACCCACCTTGTCCTAGGAAACCGTTGTTTGGCTATGTTACCGCTTTGCTCAGCCCCTCTTATAGCGTTGCTAGTTGCAGGTGAAGATTGGAGTTTGTTCCTTGTTGGAACATAATTATTGTTGGGATATCACAATATATCTTATTCACTTAATGCATCTATACACTTGGTAAAGGGTGGAAGGCTCGGCCTTATGCCTAGTGTTTTGTTCCACTCTTGCCGCCCTAGTTTCCGTCATACCGGTGTTATGTTCCTTGATTATTTGTTCCTTACACGGTTGGGTTATAATGGGAACCCCTTGACAGTTCGCCTTGAATAAAACTCCTCCAGCAAGGCCCAACCTTGGTTTTACCATTTGCACTAACAACCTAGCCTTTTTCCATTGGGTTTCCGGAGCCCGAGTGTCATCTTTATTTAACCACCCCCCCCGGGGCCAGTGCTCCTCTGAGTGTTGGTCCAAACTGAGCTGCCTGCGGGGCCACCTCAGGGAAGCTTGAGGGTTGGTTTTACTCGTAGCTAATCTCATCCGGTGTTGCCCTGAGAACGAGGTACGTGCGACTTCTATCGGGATTTGTCGGCACATCGGGTGGCTTTGCTGGACTTGTTTTACCATGGTCGAGATGTCTTGTAACCGGGATTCTGAGTCTGATCGGGATGTCCTAGGAGAAGGAATATCCTTCGTTGACCATGAGAGCTTGTGATGGGCTAAGTTGGGACACCCCTTCAGGGACTTGTACTTTCAAAAGTCATGCCCGCGGTTATGGGCAGATGGGAATTTGTTAATGTCCGGTTGTAGAGAACCTGAAACTTATCTTAATTAAAATGCATCAACCGCGTGTGTAGCCATGATGGTCTCTTTCCGACGGAGTCTGGGAAGTGAACATGGTGTTGGAGTTATGCTTGAACGTAAGTAGTCTAGGATCACTTCTTGATCATAGATTCTCGACCTTGCTTTGCCTTCTCTTCTCGCTCTCATTTGTGTAAGGTAGCCACCATATATGCTAGTGCTTACTGCAGCTCCACCTCATACCTTTCCCTACCTATAAGCTTAAATAGTCTTGATCATGAGGGTGTGAGATTGCTGAGTCCCCATGACTCACAGATTACTTCCAAAACCAGTATGCAGGTGCCGTTGATACCGTGTAGGTGACGCAACCAAGCTCAAGGAGGAGCTCGAAGAAGATCGTGCTCCTTATGTTGTTTCTGTTTCCTGTTGATCAGTAGTGGAGCCCAGTTGGGGCGATCGAGGATCTGTAGCATTAGGGGTAGTCTTCTTTTATTTTGGTTCCGTAGTCGGACCTTGATTGTATCAGTATGATGCACTACAAAAAAAAGACACATCCGTGACATTTTGGGCCGAACGAAATTTTTTTGTGTCATACATATGACACTTCTATGACGATAATTGTGACAAAACCCGGTATCATCATAGATGTGGTGGGCTCCTACTTCTATGACAAAAAATCATGATAGAAAATGGGCTTTTCGTCCTGGGTGGGCCGGAGACGCAGCTGCATGACATTCTTTGGGCCGTCCATGATGGAAAAAACCGTGGTAGAAGCGAGGGGGAGGAAAATTTCGGGGAGTTCCCGGTTACGGTGGGAGGTCTGGGGCCGAGCGATGCGCGTTTCTGCCGTACACGTACGCGCGTGTGTGCGAGGCATTGGCTCTATCTGAACCCGAGCGAGGCGTTGGGCTCTAACTGAACCTGAGCGATTGCACTGCAGGCTACGCGTTACTGAACCCGAGCGATCGATCGATGGCTGTTAACTGAACCCGATTGAGCGATTCCTTCGCTACTGCTGCTAACTAAAGCCGATCGATGCTGCCTCTG
>NC_041392.1:544626469-544739422 GCF_002162155.2 Triticum dicoccoides | reverse complement strand
CCCGTCGTGTTGCCTTTGGATGAACAGGACCCCGATCGATCGAGCCGGTTGGGGCTGGATGAACAGGACCCCGTGGAGGGCTGGATGAACAGGACCACCCCATGGAGGGCTGGATGAATAGTAGGCGGTGTAGGGCAGGATGAACAGTAGCCCGTGGAGGGGTGGTTGAACAGGAGTCCGTGGAGAGGGCTGGTTGAACAGTAGCCGGTGGAGTAGCGCGCGGTGGAGGCTGGATGAACAAGAGCCCGTGGATGAACAGTCGCAGGTCGAGGCTGGAGGAGGTCGACGGTGGATGAACAGTAGCTCGTGGAGGCTGGAGGGGGTCGACGGTGGAGATGAACAGTATCCCGTGGAGTCCCGTTTTGTGGTACGCCACACCCCTCCCGATGAACAGGACCCCCGTTTCGACCGTAGCGCTCCAACACAAGTCCGTTTTGTCCGTTTTGCGGTACGCCACACCCCTCCCAATCAACAGGACCCCCGTTTCGAACGTAGGAGGTCCGTTTCCTCCATTTTGCGGTACGCCAGACACCTCCTGATGAACAGGATCCCATTTCGAACGTGGCCGGTCGAACACAAGGCCGTTTCCTCCGTTCTGCGATACGCCAGGCCTCGTTTCGATCGCATGTTCCGTCCAAGCCCTCCCGATGAACATGACGCATTCTGTTGCCTCCCCATGAACACGACGCATTCCGTTGCCTCCCCATGAACACGACGACAGCGCTGTTTCTCCGTTACGACCCAGCCATGTACACGAGCCCTGGCTGTACGTATGCGCGAGTAGGCGTTCGAGACCCCGCCCGTATGTACACATACGTGGATGTATTTTCTTTCTTGCACCCTGGCCGCTGTACGTACGTGTACATGCTACGTGTGCGCCTCTACTACGACACGTGCGCGCCTCTACATCGACCAGTATATATGTACGTACACGTTCGCGACCAAAATGACAACGCTTTGTATGCTTCGACCAGGTGGGTCCCGACTTTCAGGCACTTCCTTGAGTGCGAAGATGTAGCTGGTGGGTCCCAGCAGTCAGGGGGGCGAATCATTTTGTTTTTTGCCCGGACGCACTTCCTTGCGTGCGAAGGTGTAGCTGGTGGGTCCCAGCAGTCAGGGGGGAAAGTTTTTTCGCAAAATAAGGTGGCCCTTCCGGTGGGTCCCCATTGTCAGGTGGAGGCATAATTATTTTGCACATAATAAGGAGGCACTTCCTTGCTGTGGCCGTGGACCCAGCTGTCAGCCTCTCCACGTACAGTCCACGTCCTATGGAAGTCGTTCCTTGACCACGTTGACCATGCTGCGTCGAGAGCACCAGGGCAGTGGACGACGGCGAGGCCTAGGAAGGGGACGACAAGGAGCCGGGGAAGACGCGGCAGTGGAAGCCCGCGCAGAGAGGAGTACGAGGGTTCACTGGTTCGGCTGTGGTGTGAGGCTGCCGTCGCCGCAGGGCCTGGCCAGCGGTGGGAATAGTAGGGGCGGTGAGGCCTTTGGAGCAGCACAACCGGCCACGGGAGGCAGGAGCATGCGGCACGACCGGCGTTGCTTTGGGCGGCTGGAGCAAGAAGAGCGGAGGTTGAAGAAGCACTACGACCGTTGGATGGACATCATACGGTCACTGGAGCTAGAATCGTTCATATTGACTAAAGTTGACAAAGGCCCCCGTCCCTGTCAACTTAGTAGGCCCACAAGTCAGCCTCCCACCATGGTGGGTCCCAGCTAGCAAGGGGAGTATTCATTTTTTTTGTGCGTAATAAGGAGGCACTTCCCGTGGGTCCGAGCTGATAGCGGGGGCAATGTTTTTTTCACGAAATACGCTGGCCTGTCCGGTGGGTCCGAGCAGTCAGGGGGAAACATTTTTTTCGCGAAATAAGGTGGCCCATCCGGTGGGTCCCTGCTATAAGGTGGAGGAATAATTATTTTGCACGTAATAAGGAGGCACTTCCTTGCGGCCGCCTGGACCCAGCTGTCAGCCTCTCCACGTACAGTACTCTTCCGATGGAAGTCAATCGTTGACCACGTTGACCATACCGCGCCGAGAGCACCAGGGGCGGTGGTCTGGACGACGGCGAGGCCTAGGAAGGGGACGATGCAGAGCCGGGGAAGACGCACCAGTGGAAGCCTGCGCGGAGAGGAGTACGAGGGTTCACTGGTTCGGCTGCGGTGTGAGGTTGCCATCGCCGCAGAATAACAGGGGGTGTGGGTGAGTGGAGGGATGGCCTGGCCAGCGTTGGGAGTAGTATGGGGGCGGTGAGGCCTCCGCGGTAGCACAGCCGGCCACGGGAGGCAGGAGCACGCGGCATGACCAGCGCTGCTTTGGGCGGCTGGACCAAGAAGACCAGGGGTTGAAGAAGCACTACGGCCGTTGGATGGACATCGTACGGTCACTGAAGCTAGAAACGTTTATTATTGACTAAGTTGACAAAGCCCTTGGTACGCTCCAACTTAGTAGGCCCACAGGTCAGCCTCCGAAACGGTGTGCCCCAGATGTCAGGGGGAGGAATCATTTTTTGGGCGGCCAAAGCTAAGAATATCCGAGATTGAAGAAGAAGCACGACATCCGTTGGATAGACATCCAACGGCAACTGCTGCTAGAACCATGTGTTGACTATAATAAGTTGGCAAAGCCTTGCATACGCGTCAACTTATTTTTTTAGGGGACGCGTCACTTAGTAGGCCCACAAGTGTGTGGCAGAGAACTTATAGCCCATTTGCATTTTGTAAGAATGTACAACCCATTTAGAATTCTAATGGAATTTACAACAACCCATTTACAGTTTGTTAAAAGTACATCCCATTTTCTAGCTAGGACAATGATTAATAATTCCAACCAACCGTTGAAGACAGAATTCAATAAAATTTCCCACATTTTGATGGGCTACGAAATATTTTTATCCCGAAATTTCTAGTCAGATTAAATATAAATTTGTATTACGTAAAAATCCAACGAAACATTGCGCGTGCAACAATGAAAATTTAAGATTTTCAAAATCCATAAATAATATTTTATAAACTAATTTCGTGTTTGGTGCATTTTTTTATAGTTACTGCCCAGTTTTTATAATTACATCCCATTTATTATTTTTAAAGCCCATTTTCCTGTTAAGCCTAATGCATCCCTCCTAGGAAAGATTTTCAGCCCAGCGGGGCGGAGAATAACAAGTTGACCTTGCCTGGGTATTCCTCAAAAAGACGTATAGGTGGGCTAGCCATTTTCATCTTGAAAAAATTAGTATCTGGGCTGGATATCTGGACTGGGCTAGACGGCCACAGCCCGCCCAGTTAATACCCTGCTCTCCTCTGAACAACAAGGAAATCATCGGCAAGAAAAACTCTGCAATGCTCACGCCTCAAAAACACAAATACTGCTCGAGCTGCTTGGTCCCAGCTGTCGGCCGCACCTTGTGCAATTCTCTCGTTTATATTGACTACATAGGTTGACAATGGTGTGGGACCATGATGTCACAAAACCAGGAGAAAGCAAAAAAAATATAGTTGTACATAATAAGGAGGCACTTGCGTACGTACGGCTATGGCCCTAGTGGGTCCCTAGTGTCATCCAGTCAAAATAAAGTCATCTCCTGAATACTCATGTTCGTTGACGATATTAACAATGCTCGGTGCCACGGCGAGCGCAACAACTCGAAGGACAATGGAGAGGGCCTCGCAGGCCCTACGGATGGTTTGATACAACGCCCGCTACTCATTCAGGAAGCCAGGATCATCGGACTCCTATGAGCACCTTCGAGAAAATGAGACGGCATGAAATGGTAAGGCCGCGCTTGGGAGCTCTGGTTTATTTCAAACCTGTATTAACATACAAGTGTAATTTACTCATCATCGAAAACAATGCATAAAATACAGGTGTAATGAAACCGAGGGCCCGAGGTCTGTAAGTAAAACCGGCGGGTTATGCGTGTAATTTGAGAGACTAGTGTATATTTTACGAGCACTACTATATGGACGACATTACCAGACGATACATCCACGTCGTGCGTATCATGCCATCCATGGGCAAGGCTGAAACAGCAGCTAACGGCTGGATTAGCAATCGTCCAAGTGTCGTTCAGCGTTTTTATTGTGTGTCAAGTACTTCCGATATTTTACAAGTCGAAATCGACCAACCAAGCGCCTTCGCCCGAGACCATCTACTTTAATTTACAAGCGTTAGTTTTACAAGTGGTTTTGGTTGGAAAACGACGATCCAATCACGGCCTAATATCATGAGTTGGCCGGAAGATCATATGGTTTCACGTCTAACCTACCCGACTTGTCGTATAGGCTATGAATGAAACATCATATGATGAACTTCTTAAGCACGGAAACAACAGAAGAAGATGATCTTCTTAACAAGCAAATCACTGGCATTAGATCGACATGCAAAACAATACGAAGCATTATTCTCAGGAGGCACGGTGAACAGCTCATGATGCCGCATGCCACAACATTCCAAGCTCAACTTTGCAATCAAACACAAGGCCTGGCATTACATAGAAAATATTCAGAACAAACTCTTAACACAGGAATATCTCAGCAGAGTAACTATTTACTTCTAAACTGAACACTGGAATAGGAAAAAACACTCAACGCTGTTCACAGCAAGGGCGTCCCACTCAAAAATATCAAATGCATGTCTTCTAGCTAACATCAATGAGCAAATTTTGACAAGGTTTTCCAATTCCAATATATTAAACTAATGTCTTCTTGCTAACATCAATGATTAAACTTTGACAAGCTTTTCCCATTCAAAATATGTAATGCCTATGATCGTGGAGTCCTGTCGTAGCTTTTATACTTGATTGGGCACTCTTTGCCCAGGGCACTCCACGTATTGTTAAATTGCCAATGGTCTCTGCAGACTAGTCATGTCACCGGTGTCTAATAATACTCTATAAAGCTTCTCGGTCATTCCTTCTGTAATGTAGCGCAAACAGTGACTGCTTCTTTCTGCAAAGTGGAACGACCAACTAGACCCAGTAATGCAGCAGTTTGCCTTACACATTGGCTCCTTTTGTGCAGTTCAACTAAAATCGAAGTCGGAATAAAACCGAGCTTTAATTTTGATATCCCTGTAAGCAACAATAGGTATAAGTTAAACAATTACTAAGAAATAACGGTTGATGACTTGTACTCCCAGAAGAAAAGCATCTACTGATCTACTTTATCTTAATGGGAAACAAAGCAGGAGAGTAGCAATTCTCCATCAGTGTGATTCATTCATATTGACTGAGACATTATCTTAACAATGTCTTGTTTCAACATGTATAAAGAACGACAAAGCTTATAAAGGGGGTGATGCTGAATTTGTTGTAACAAAGCAACAAGCATCATGTCTGGGTTGGTCCCATTTTTGTTCACTACTTAATGGGAAAAGACAGCAATACAATAGCTTCAATTCATCATTTATTTAAAACAGTACCAATACAAGTAGCACAACATCTCAAAACACACTGCACGATCATGTGGATGAAGGCAAGTACCAACCTGTCATGACGCACACAAGATCACGTATGAATCTGCCAACACGAATAGGAAATCCAATCTCGTTTTGTGCAGTTCCACTGAAATCAAGCAAAGTGTTTCGCGTAGCGAAGCAAAATGTCACAATAGCAACAAGTTGAATAGATATCCCTGTATAAACAGAGGCAAAAAAGGAATCAATTACTGGCTAATAAAAGAGGATGAAACATGCGGCCACAAAAATGGTAATCCTGCCAATCCCTAACAAGTGTTGCAGTTTTGAAATAAGATTCAGTAGTTAATACTGAGAGCGGCATCAATTACTGGCTAATAAAGGGGATGATGTTGAATTTGTTGTAACAAAGCAACAAGCATCATGTCTAGGTTGGTCCCATTTTTGTTCACTACTTAATGGGAAAAGACAGCAATACAATAGCTTCAATTCATCATTTATTTAAAACAGTACCAATACAAGTAGCACAGCATCTCAAAGCACACTGCACAATCATGTGGATGAAGGCCTGTACTAACGTTTCAGGAGACGACCAACATAAAATACGAATCTACCAACACGAATAGGAAATCCAATCAAGTTTTGTGCAGTTGCACTGAAATCAAGCAAAGTTGCCGGTGTGACATTTAAGTTTTCTATAGCAACAAGTTGAATAGATATCCCTGTTTTAAGAGGCAAAAAAGAAAACAATTACTGGCCAATAAAGGAGGATGAAACATGCGGCCACAAAAAGAAGCATCTACCTTATCTTGATGGAAAACAAAGTATAGGACAGTGGCATTTCGAAAACGGTTGCATTGATTCATATTAACAGAGAAATTCTTTTAAAATAGATCAGTAGTTAATTATGAGATTAACAACAACAAAATAGCTGCATGGGACATGCCAGCACCATGTCCGTCCACACGTATAAATGGGTGATGCAGAGTATGTAGCCAAGCAGCATATATGCGCTGGTCCCATATGTGTTCTCTTTGAACCTTCTTCCTATGTGAGGGCAGCAAATCTAGTCGTGCACAAACTACCCGACCCCCCAGTTTCTTTCCCTTTTCAACAAAGAGATCGCGTCCTTACATATGTGTGTACTGGGTTACCCCCTTTTTCCCTTTTCGACCTACAAAGCAGCTGGATAGCCAGCCTATACTACTTTCCGCCCCTCATTTCCTCATTGAACCACGTCCTAGATTCTTGCTCCAGCCCACCGCACCCTTCATTCCTCCTTGAACCAAGACCTAGATTCGACTACAGATCGAAAAAGATCCAGATGCAGCTAGAGCAACGATAGTTTCAAAGAAACTTATACCTTAGGGTCGTCGGAATGTGGCAAGGCGTGCGGCCGGAGGCCGGATCTGCCCACACTAAGTACGGCAGCGAGGAAGAAGGGGTCGGTGCCCCCCCCCCGCACAGGCGCTGGGTGAAAGAGAACCGCACAGCCGATAGTGGATTTCCTCCCTCGCCGAAGGCGATAGAGTGAACGCTGCACCTCCTCCCCTTCCCGGTGCAACGGGATACGGACGCCTCCTTCACCAGCTGTGAGGGGGGAGAGAGAGACAAGAGGCCAACGCAGTCTTGTTTAGATCTGGTGAAGAGAGGGTGAGAGACTGTGAATATAGCAAACCCTAGCAAATGTATCTAGACTCATTTTAGTGCTAGATACCTCCGTATCTAGACAAATCTAAGACAAGTAATTCGGAACGGAGGGAGTAACATATATGTAGTGGGGCGAGCGTGTGGAGAGTGCAAACCCTAGCGGACAAGCGCTGAGGCTCCCGCTTATATATATACTACTGTAGTACGAACTGAGCTCTGGTGCCTTCACTGCACCTGCTTTTGGCTGTATGACAGGTGAGCCAGCCACATTTTGGGCCCACCTGTCGTAAAACCCTAGTGAAAATTGCACCAACGTGAAAGACGACTGCGTCTCCAACTCAACCAAGGTGAACTGACGAAGGATATCATCTTTGTGCGTAACAAGCAAAGAGCACTAATGGAAGACAGCTTGTTTTTTATCGAAAATCTATCAGCTTCACCAGCCGACCCAACCATGAGGCGCAACCATGAGCATCGATAGGTCATTGTGGTGATGCATCATACATTTGGCATCAAGTTTGGGTGAGGCACCTAAGAAGTTCGACAAATCCTCACTGTGGTTTGTTTCTTCTCAGTAATCAAGCTCGAGGAAGGAAGAACCACGTGGCAGAGGACAGTGAGGCAGAACAACAATGGCCATCTAATTTTGTGCAGTTCCACTAAAACTGAGGAAGACATGCCTGGGTATGGAGACACGCATCACTTTTTCCAAAAATATAAAAAAGGGTTAGCAACGACATCTCAATTTTCAATAAGAATTAATGAAAAGTACACCAACAAACAGAAGCATCATAATTATCTTGATGGGAACTAAACCAGGATACCCGAGAAAAAAAGCATTTCTTCATTTAACCAGTGATAGTACTACCACCATATGGACAATGACCGCACAACCACCATGTACTTTTTGTCGAAACAACATGTATACCTCCACCGAGGCATAAATCAGGACAACCTTTTCAGTGGCATTTCCTCTATAATAGTACTAGTAGGTGATGTTGGACCAGCCAACGAACCCTAGCTACTATGCATGGGGAGCTGGGGAGTAGTCGCATAGAAGAAAACCCGCACGCAGCGACCTGGGGAGCTGGACCAGTACAAGAAGTTATACCTCAGGTGGGCGAGATGTCCTTTAGGCGGGCGGGCGGGATCTGCCCACACGCCGACAGCGAACAAGGGCGCGGAGGATCTTCGTCCGCGCCAGCGCCGGCTCCAAGAGGACGGTGCGCATCGGCTTCCTCCATCGCCGACGGCGACAACGTCAATGCTGCAACTCCTCACCTCCCGCAGCGGACGGGATTCGACCGGATCTGTGACCACCGGTGAGGAGAGAGATAGAGTGGACACTGTCATCTTGTTTTGATATGGAGAGGGTGAGAGAGCGAGACGCGAGAAACTCTATCAAACAAGAGGCTACAATGGAGTAAAAAAATATCTCCATAGCAGTGGTTTTAAATAGAATACGCACGTTCCCAGAAAAAAGAAACGAAGACTGGCAGACAATTTTTTAAGGGTCTGTCTAGGACACATCTAGATGTGACATAGTTATGTCACATATAAGTTGATGTCCACTCTGTTTGTGGTCTTTTCCTAGTTTTTTTTTGTTTATTGTTGCTACATTATATACTTGTGGGAGCTTAGATGTGATATCCTTAAATAACATCTAGATGTGAATTAGACAAACTGATTTTCTAACGTACCAAGAAAGAAAACTCGATCAAAAACACGCCCCTGCTTCCAGGTCACGAGAGTCGTCGCGCACACACACATAGACATAGACATGCATATCCGTGTTTACGTAAAATTCCATTTCCATCTCCATCTCCAAGCACATTTGTCCAACTGGCACATTATTTACGTTGTTAATTATATAAGCAGCAATATTAACGTACATCATCTCTTGTTTGCGCACGTCCGGACCGCTGCCACGGCCGGTCCTGACCAACCCGAACTCTCTTCATCACCCGCGCATGCTTCCCGCCCGAAACAGTCAGTGCCGCATTCATGCCCGGCCAGAGCGGACGCGACCTCTCACTGGCACCGGCATTGATTGCGCGTGCCGACCGAGAGAGCGTCGCCCGCGCCGCTTCCGGGTGCACGCAGCTGCTCCGCGTACAAAGGTCGCAATAGCCGGCTACAACATGCGCGATCTCTTCCAGTAGTAAGTTCTTGGGAGTCCGTGCTACAGCTAGCTGTCCTCCCCCAACTCGTCAATCTCTTCTAGTAGTGCTAGTACTCCATGGTGTGATCCATCGACAAGCAGGCGGGAAAGTTATGGTATACTACTCGGTTTGCGGTGAGTGGCATGCCGAGCGACCATGTGGGGTCGAGCCGTGGAGGAGGGTGAGACACGAACACGACAGACGTGATTTAAACGTTGGTTTTGCTCGACGGTGCGATCCAACGAAACGAAACATTGGTTTCTCTCCGTTTCCATTTTTTCTCCGGAAAAACGGAAACTTTTCCACTCCATTTTCATTCCTACTCCAAGGTTGCCCCATTACAACATTCCATCAAATACAAAGGAAAACTAACACACATGGTGATGCATCTCAATGATTCACATATCATAGCCAATATTTACTTCACAACTAAAGAAAAAAGTTGTGAGAGTGTGTACGATAGAAAAACTACTGATGGGGTCACTACGACTTACACCCTAAACCCTAAACATGATTTAATTTCCTGGCCAGGTAGAACCTGTCGAAGGAAAGATGGCTGGCACCCTCGGATCATACGATGCTTTTGTGCAGTTCCACTAAAATCGACCTGAGCATCCCTGATGGCAAAGATATTGAAGAAGTGTGATTAGAATGATAGTACTGGCACTAGTTCGTGAGACATAAACTCATCACAAGTAGAAGCCGGTAGAAGTAGATAAAGATCGACATGGAGATGGAGCTATGGCAGTGAAGGAAGCCAGCTCCAAAAGGAAGATGGACTACCTGGGACGTCGGGTTGTAGCTAGAAGGGCGGTTGGGACGCAGCATCGGCCCATACCGCGGTGACCCCCGATTGGGACGCACCGACTGTGGGTTTTCTCCCTCGCCGATGTCGTCCGCGTCTACGCAGAACATTGTTCCCTTCCCCCAGCTGCGGGATCAGGCCCGTCGTTCTATGCTTGTGAAGAGAGCAACCTAAGCAAGCAGGCTTGTAGCTTAGGCTCCTGCTAGTGTATATATAGTGGTTTTCTTTTCCTCTCCATATCAACCATTTTATATTGCGTACGTGTCATTCAAGAGTGAAATGATGGTTGCGTCTTCCGACTAACTTACTATGTGATTTGACTGCTCCTTAGTGGCCCCTACACATACTCCACCTACGTGTATGCAACAGTCACACGTACACATGGACGCAAAAACGCGTGCGACGCCCTAATGCATGCATGTCCGAGCACACGATGGAACACACACGGTCACGCTCAAGTGCTCAACCTACACGTGCATGCACACACATACTCAGTCAGGGTGAGCTAGTGACCGTATGAACACTGGAAAATATATATATATATATATATTGAGTGCAATGAGCGTATTATGACGTCCACTGACCGTATTTTTACAAATATACAGTTACAAATATATATCTCGTTTGAAATTAAGCCATATTAACCGGAGAGGAGGCAGCATGGACTAGCATTACTTTGTTGTGTCCCGTCAACTTGCCAAACGAGGAGAAGGTTGCAGGGCGGGAGAATCTTGCACGCGATGGCTCACAGGACAAGGAGAAACTTTTGACTAATGCAAGCTCTCCCTCGCTCAGGCGGTGGACGTGCAACAGTTAATTCGGTGTCAGATTGCCAGAAGCATACACTATACTACTAGTGCTATTATTGTTCGACTTCCCGAACAGCCAAGCGCAAAGTTTAGGCCTTCTTTGGTTCATAGGATAGGAATTTTATAGGAATAGGAAAATCATAGGAAGTGAGATGACATGCATGTCAATTCCTATAGAGAAAGAGATGTCATTTGGTGCATAGGATAGGAATTTTTCCATTGAGTCTAGGCTAATGTTTTTTTCCTCCAAAACGTGAAGGATTGATTCCTATCCTACATAGGAATAGGAATCCATTCCTACAAACCAAAGGGCTTCAAAGGAATTTTTCCTTTGCAAATCCTATCCTATAGAATTCCTACAAAAATCCTACAAACCAAAGGAGGCCTTACTAGTACTACTAGTATAGTCCATACAGGTACGTACTATACTAGTACTAGGAACCGGATGGAGGAGCGTCTGCACTCCTATTATAATTTTAAAATGGGATAAAGCAATCTTCAACACATTTGGTTCTCTTCGAGGGTTCTCGCATGTGATAATGGAAGTTGATTGCATGGAACACTCGCCACAATTCTCGCTTAATTCTGGCTCATATCCTGTTACAAATAGTAGCGCTCAGTAATATTTGCTCTTTTTTTGTTATTCAGCATGTAAACAGGTTAGCAAACCTTGCGGTGCATCTTCGTGCGAACCGTGCTTGCTGCACTTTGAATGTGGCCGAGAGCTGGCTTGATGAAACACCTCGCTTCCTACTTCTTTTTTGTGGGGTACCTCACTTCCTAGTGACTAGTGTCTTGGCTAATCGTCCTAAGAATGCTTATATATGAATAAAGCTCTCTCATTTACCCACAAAAAAGATTAAGCCATATTAACCAGAAAGGAGGGAGTATGGACTAGCACTACATTTTGGTGTGTCCCATCAACTCGCAGAACAAGGAGAAGCTTGCAGGACAAGGTGAAGCTCGCTTACACCTTTTGACTAATGCAACCTACCCTCGGTGGACATGCATCAGTCCATTCGGTGTCAGATTGTCAGAGGCATACACTGTAGTACCCAACATGCGGAGTACCATCATTGTTCGACTTCATGAAGGGGTGAAGAGCCAAGCGCAGTAGTACGCGTACTTGGTTTTGCACCTTCATACTACTCCACTCTCCATCACAGTTTACAGGGCGCGCTTCATTATGATGCATTTCCACCACCAGAGAGACTTTAGACGCGTTTGGTATAATGCTCCATTAATTAGGGCGTGGTAACTGCAATCAAGTCCACAATTTTCTCTCCATGTACTATACTACTACGGAGTGCATGCATGTGTGTACCCGGGGTGGAAGCACTGCATGCATGTGTGTACGCATTATTCCCTCTAGGAATAGACGCCGTGCTATAACTACCAATGCTATTTTTCAGGCCGATCGCTAGTCGCCTTGGTCCCACAGATTTTTTTCTTTTTTCTGAAGCGCGCTTTATAAACAGTGACGGATGGAGTAGTATGAGCGGATTCAAAGAAGAGTGTATTGATGGTTTCTTCTTCAGAGCAACTTACAGTGGGAAAGGTGGGGCTTACGATTTGACTGCTCATTACTCACTATTAATGCGGCGCAACGACCAGGCTGAGTCTCCCATGCGGTTGTGCACTACCCCCTTGGTTCTTAAATATACTCCGGAGTATTTGTCTTTCTAGAGATTTCAATGAGTGACTACTCTCTCCCTCAAATATTTGTCTTTTTAGAGATTTCAAATGGACTGGCACATACGGATGTATATAGACATATTTTAGAGTGTAGATTCACTCATTTTGCTTCGTATGTAGTCACTTGTTGAAATCTCTGTTAAGACGAATAGAATATTTAGGAACGGAGGGAGTACACATACGAAGCAAAATGAGTGAATCTACACTC
Source organism: Triticum dicoccoides (assembly GCF_002162155.2). NCBI lineage: Eukaryota > Viridiplantae > Streptophyta > Magnoliopsida > Poales > Poaceae > Triticum > Triticum dicoccoides. Next base: position 544,726,680 of record NC_041392.1, on the reverse strand, counting down.
TAAAATATGCCCGTTTGAAATTTGTAAAAAGACAAATATTTAGGAACGAAGGAGTATAATTTTGTGCATGGCACATGGACCCGGATGATGAAGAGGCTTCTGGCAATGCTATCAAGCTTCCATCATTTGTTTACATAATTGACGTACTATGCAAATAATTTTCCAGCGACATGAAATTGTACAATGGTGTGAGCTTTCAGCTTTTGTTTCGCGTGTCTTGCCATCGATGCTCTTTCGGAAACAATAAAAAACTAACTTCCTTGCTAATGCATGTCAATTAGTAGCAGATCAGAGCTAATAATTACATCACAACTGAAGACAAAGTTGTGAGAAGGTGTTAAATTAAAATTGATCCATGCTATCATTGGCAGCAACGTCCCCCCAGCTCTGTCTAAATCAACAAGGCATGTCGGGAAAAAAAGTAGTTGTCTGGAGCATGCAACATTCCGATCATTTTGTGTAGTTCCACTAAAATAGAGCTGAGCTTCCCTGTTCCAAAGATATCAAGTGTGCTTACGATAATAGAGGACCGCTGATGAAACAATAAACACACAAATTGAAGCCGGTCACCTTTGCAGTCTCTCTTAAGACTAACTAGTTGGAGAAGATCAGGCTCAGAGTTGGATGAGGAGGATAGAGCAAAACCATTCTCCCTTTGTGCAGTCGCACTGAAATGTAGAGATGTTGCCCGTGCGACATTTTAGTACAACTGCACAAAACACTCTTAAGAAAAAAGTGATTTCTGCAGTTCACCAAAAGGTCGCAATAGCAACGACGTGAAATGGATAGCCCTGTTTGCAAAAAAGAGGTAGAAAGGAAACAATTACTAGCCAATAATAGTTGATGACACATGCGGCGACAAAAAAGAAGCATATCCCTTGTCCTAAGGGAAGATAACAACACGGTTGTGTTTGTCTAAAACCGTGTGAGGACGAGAATGCAATATGGAAACTACGCCGGACGAGCGACGTTTTGGGCAAAGAACTATGGAAGATCCACATGCAGCAACATGGAAAAATGGGCAGTGGAGCAAGGCCGGAGGGGATACCTGGAGGTCGTCGGGATGTAACTAGGTGAGCGGCGGCGGGCGGAATCTGCAAGCAGGTGGCGTAGGCCCTGCCGCGCCGGCGCTTGGTCAGAGAGAACGGCGTGTACCGCAGATCGGGACGTGCTACCTCGGCGCCGTCGAACGGAGAAACGATGCACATCCTCCCTTTCCCCCGGCGGACGGGATGCGGACGGATCAGTGACCAATGGTGAGAGAGAGAGGCCACCGCACTCCCTTTCCCCCGGTGGACGGGATGCGGCCGGATCAGTGACCAACGGTGAGAGAGAGAGGCCACTGCACTCCCTTTCCCCCGGCGGACGGGATGCGGCCGGATCAGTGACCAACGATGAGAGAGAGAGAGGCCACCGGAGCCTTGTGTGAGATACTCTGAAGAGCGGACTACCTTTTCCTCCATAAAAATCGTTTTATATTCTGTGTACGTGCCATTGAGCGCTATAACTTTATTTTAAAATAACGCGGCAACGCGTCAAGTCGAACTTTTTTCGTGCACGCGTGGTACATGACCTCCCTAGGTAAACAACCGCTACAAGCGTTCAAATTAGTACGTGGGCTGCCATTTCGTAAAGAAATGAGCTCCATCGTGTACCTGCGCGGGTGTGGCTGGGCACGAAGCGTGAGTACGTGCACGGTGCACCTATTCTCTTCTTGTATACGTACACCACCTGCGTGGGGTTGTGTGAGAGAGATACAAACCTACAGAGATATAGTGTGTGGGTTCTTGAGAGTTTTGGGGGGGTCAATCAAAAAATTTAACATATGCAATGTGTGTGAAATAGAGTCATGGATATAACATATATATAGAGGGGGCGATCCACGAGAAGAGAGTGGAGGTATCATCGGCTTGAGGTGTCCATAGAATCAAAGAGAGGGATGATGTGTGTGTGTGCGCGCGCACGATCAATAAAGAGTGCCATCGAGTTTGTGTGTGCCCACGTCAAAGATATAAAGTGGTTGGCCTACTGGAACGTGAGATGGGACATGTGCAGTTTGTCTCTGTGGCATGGATACCTACCTGCAGCGCTCGACTATCGGTGTGTGGTGGGGGAAGAGGGAGGCCCAATTAACTATAGAGGTACAATGGCTGGTATATGTGTGGAGGAGGAGAGAGGCCTACCTCATGTATTAAGGAGATCGATCTGCCTCGTGTATTAAGGGAGATCGATCGACATCCATGCATATGTGCAGGAGATGAATAAGGTTGGGAGAGAGACAGAGCTAGAGTGTTGGAGGGGGTGGTAGTGGAGTTGCTTCTAACAAATGGTGGGATAGGCTTGCTAGACAAACGGAGGGCACACCCGCAATATCAATAAGAGAGGCGATGACTGCTTGTTGTCTGTGCACGTGCGTGTGAGAGACGGGTCAAGAGGCATGCACGAATGATGAGGGGGGACGATGTGGCTGTGGTAAGCAGACGTAACTACATAGGAAGATCAATCGCCCTTTGTAAGATAAAGGAGAGACATAACTTGTGAGGTACGTTGATCGATGGGGGGGTAGTTAAAGTCGATCTAGGTATATGTTTGGAGATCGATCGGTATACATGCATGTGTGTGTTAGAAGCAAATGAGGCACGAGGAGAAGGATAGAGAGAGAGAAGGATGCATGTAGGAGGGGGTACGAGAGGCATACTATATCGAGGGGGAGGAGTGTGCGAGTACGAGAACGATGAAAAGAGTGGTGGGAGTGAGGCATGGACGATGACAAGAGAAGAGGGGAAGCTTGTGTTTGTGCTAGGCACACCTGGCTAGAGAGGCATATCGATCGATGTGTGCCGTAAAGGAGCTGGGGGGCCTACACACACCGTGGGTGAATGACCTAAAGTGAAAAGACGAATTTGCGCGATGGAGCTAGAGAATGCTGAGGGAGGGTGAGAGGGATGCGGGCGTGTGCATGCACAAGAGAAAGTTAGTGCTAGCTACAAAGATAAGAGGGTTGTGTGGGTGTAAAATACGAACAGAGATCATATATACTTCATTATAAAAAGCGAATTCAGATATTTGAAGAATTTATCATAGTGTTTCAAACCGATGGATGTGTGAATATATATAACGGTGATACACATGGTGTGGTTATGAACATGGTATAATACATTTAGTATGTTTTATCTCTACTCTTATAAAAAACGGAGTTGTTGATGATGGTGTGCCTGCCATCCTGCATTATAGGCCATCTGATTTATATTTGGCGGATAGCAAGGAAACTATGATGGTTGAAGTGGCAACAATCATGATTGTAGATTCTTATTGAAATAGAGAAACGAATTCAAATTTAGTTCGAATTGCAGCGGTAGTATAGACATTTGGAATGCACTGAAATGTTGGTATGAGTAGGTTACATGCATTATACAGCAAGCGAAAAAAATTAATCGGACATAACATGGATTCATACTCCATCCTTCCATCTATATAGGGCGTAATGAGATTTTTAAGAACGCCTTTGACTATTGACAAGATTAATAGTACATGACATGCACAATGTGAAAATTATATCATTGAAAGAGCCTTTAACACACGAATTTAACGGTGTGCTTTGTGTAAGTTGCATCACATATATCATTGCTCTAATATTTGGTCAAAGTTAGCATCGAAAAACGCATTAGGCCCTATATAGATGGAAGGAGGGAGTAGCTTTGAACAGCATTTGTATAGTAAAACGGGGCAAGACTCTCTCTTTGTGTGGTGTCAATAGTTTTATTTTTTCGTTTTCTTTTTGGTTGAGGGAAGTGCGAATTGATTTGGTACGTACAAGTACAATATTACTACACGTTAGGCTTGTCCCTAAAATTCAACCCGCGTCTTGTTATATACCGAAAATTTAGATATCGGGCTCCCAAAACTGGCGCCTTCACCACCCGCGCCTTCCTATCCCAAAATTACAACGCGCGCGAAAACTGCCTCCAGCTGCCAAATCCCGACACACGAAATCCCCCTTCTAACCCTGAGCCGAAAGGGCCCCTAGTTCAAATCGGTGGGGGGTACTTTTGTAACACACCCTACATATTGGACAAGCATGTTCCTAAGTCATCCTTCACCCCCTCCCATCGCCCACTTTTCGCCATTCGAAATCCCAGGCCGCCATAACCTCTCCGCTCCAGCCGCGAAACCCCACCCTCCTCCGTCTGCCACGTCACCGCTGCCCAGCCGGGGCCTCTTCCCCAACGACGTCGTCCAGTGCAACAGCTCGATGTCCCTCGTCCACCTCCACAGATGAGGATCCGTCGTCCATCTCCCCGTCCCACTGGTTCAGCCGCCCCGTCCTCCACCTCCAAGGAGCTGCTCCGACGATCGCCTCGTCTATCGCGGCTGCTCCATCCCCATAGCGCCGCCTTAACCTGCTCCACCGGAACCGAAGCATCCTCACCGACTCCTCGGACGAAGCCGAGGCCAACTCGGCGCCACCGAAGAGGTTGTACACTCATCGCATCGCACCTTCTCCTTAACTCGACCTCCCGGCGCCGACGGTGCTCCATCCCGCAGCCCCATGGAGCGGCTACCTTGAAGCCGGCGCCGCGGGCGACATCTCCATGGCGGCTCTCTCCCAGTGCGAGGCCCCTTCGGCGGCGGCGTCCATACCAGCTAGATCTGCTGCTACTGCTCCGGCTCTCGCTCGATCACTCTCTCGCCCAGCTGCTGCTACTGCTCTCCCCCTCGCTCGTGCTGCTGCTCTGCTCCGATTAAGCCACACTTCAGTCGACTGAATCGACTTTTGGGTCAGTCGATTTTTATGGGTTGGGGGGCTCGCCGGAGTCAAGGAAGAACCACCCGCAGCAGGGACGGGGGCTCGCTGGAGAGGTACCCCACTATCCATCTTAGGGTTCAGGGTGGGGCGGGGGGCCTAGAGGGCTGGTCAGGGCGGCGGTGGCGAGTTGTTTTGGGGCGGCGAGGCGGCGCTGGGGCTGGCGGTTCGGCCGGTGGTGGCTGGCGGCTCAGGGGGGTGCAGGTTGAAGATGAACTGCAGGCCCTCCCTAAACTACATGTCAAGTGCCTCTCTGCTACCATTGCATTCAGTTTCGACAATAGCATTCACATTCCAAAGTAAATTTCAGTTTCGATAGTAAAGTTCAGACTCAATAGTTTTTACCTCATCTGTTGTAGTCAGGTGGTTTTTGGTGATGTTAATTTTACATCCATTTTACATCATCTATTGGATATGCTATTAGAATCCCACTTAAGATTGACGATGTCTATCTTGTGCTGCTTCAACCTTGACGTCTTACGGCTCACCGATAGCTGCTCCAACGACAGAACGATCCGTCACAACAGAGTAGTGCCCTGGAAGCCGTCTATAGATTCCTTAGATCTTCCTCCACACCTCCGACATCCACCTCTACCTCAACTGCTTCAGCGACCAACCCAATGATGTTGAGGTCGAGACGGCTATGGCAAAGAGGTTGTACACTTGTTGCATCACTTATTACTATACATTCACGTTGATCCATTAGGGCTATTTTGGTTCAACGGAAAAACATCGATCCACTGGTGGTTACCATCACTGTAAATTTCTGCACGCTCTCCTTACATAATCTCACCATATTTTTTTCGTATGCATGTCAGATATTGTACACAGTCATGCTGAACATGTAGAGAAAAAGAGAAGAGTTTTGCGCGGCAATACAATGTCACGCAGATATCGCTCCATGGTGGGTTCAATGGAAAACCCTCCCCACCCCTCTCCAGATTGTAATCCAGAGGAAGATATCTGTTCTAAGGCGGATTTGGACACCGCTCACCACTCCTATTTACCCCCCAAGGTGTTTGCTCTACCTTGGCATGACGATGTTAGTCATATCATGCATATGTTGCCTTGCAGTGCCTACTTTTAACATCATATATGTCATCTGCTTAGTTTAGACATGTTCTGTAATGCCACCTGTTTAGTTTCTATATCATATATGGGCATTATGCAGTCTCATGTCTTTTAGCCAGCCATAATATATGTGAAATGTGCAATGCCATCCTGTTTAACCAGGCATCATATATTTGAATGATATCTTGCCCATCCGTTTCTTCATTACATTTCCATTTGTCGACAATGTTTGTACATTAAACTACTCTTCCCGTGAATCAGCCATTTGGGTGGGAGATGGAAAAATCTAGAGTGAAAACAAGGCCTTTAGAGCAGACAGTGCTACCTGTCGAAGCAGATCTCTTGTTGGGTCCCGATAGCTCCTCAGAGATGGATTCAGAGACAGATGACCAGTCCTATTCCCCCACTGAGGTGTATGCTCTAACTTGGCACGGTTATACTGCTCATATCATGCATACGGTGTCTTGCATTGCATAGATTAGACATCATATACACAATATTCAACACCATGTTCTTAGTTCAGACATCGTATCGAATGCCCTCTGTTTAGCATATAAATCACATATGTGAATTAAATGATGCGATCCTGATTACTTAGATAACATGTAGGTGAATTATGTCATGCGATCCTGTTTAGTCATTCATCATATCTTTGAATTATGTTATGCTATGCTATCCAGTTTGGATAGACATCATATATGTGAAATTATGTCATGCTATCCGTTTTAGTTAAACAATATACATTTCAACTATTTCATGCCCTCTTTTTTCCACACTATCTATTGCATCTGTCTCTCATACAATGTTTGTACATTCAACTATGTTTCCTGTTTATCAGCCATTTGAATTGGAGCGGGTGATGCCAGTATCTAGCAGACTAAAAAGACGGTCTTCAAATAAAACAGTGCTACCTCTTGGTGGACATAGAACCCCGGTTGTACATGCACAAGAACCAGCCCTGCCACACATAACCCAAACTCTTGCAGATTGTACCCCTACTACGATGGACAGAGAACCAGCTTCACCCAATCTAACCCCAACCCCAACCGATAGTAACCCAGTTCCTATTGACACAGCACCATCACCACCACAGAGCTCCCAAACAAGAGCAGTTAGTAAGGCAGCTCCAGTGCCCATAGGGCCAGTACTATCACGGCGAACCCCAACTCCACCAGTTAGTACGCCTATTCCTATGGAGGAAGCACAACCAGCTAGTCGTAGTTTAGCATCTATCGCATTTGATGTTGTTAAATCGTATGTGCGTATCTTCCCATCTTGGAAATTTTATACTGAAGATGAAGGAAAATGCCAGTTGCAGGTGTTTGTCCAGGAGTTATGTGTAAGTAATGTTATTCATGGCAATTACTTTGCTTCGTCCCATACATCCTACCTCCATGATGGTTATAATATAGAAAATTTTCCCATTTTTCTCTATATAGAAGGACCGATTTGGAAACTCAGGATGAGGTAACCTGTGCTAATACCTCTGCTATCTTCAAGAATGCTTGGTGGTAGTATCGGAATTACCTAAAGAAAACGTACTTCACCGGCAAAGAAACTCATCAAATTCCCTTACGTTCTCCTGAGACACATTTACTGGACGATGACTGGGAAAGCCTTGTTCTGTATTGGTCCCGAACCAAGAATGTTGTAAGGTCTATGAGCTCATTTTCTATTTTTAAGTATTATATTCTTGCGTCTTACTGTACTCTGTTCATGTAGAACAAGTGCCTAAACCTGAAGAACAACTGTTCTAATTTAAGATTCCATTGCTACCATAGGACATAGTTACATGTTTGTTTGATGCTTTTATTATGTACTAGTACTTGGCAATAGAAGACTTGGTAGTTTAATCCTGTCCACCTTACTAATGAACTGGTTCACCAAAATGAGTTTCATATACTAGTACATGCTAAACTTGTTATGTGTCTGCTTGTTTCTTCTTTAAGAATGCTGACAGAATATTGGGGAAGAGTGCCTTATTAAGCAACGGTAAAGGAAGTAATGCAGATAAGGTTTAGGATAGTGACACATCCTGTCTTGGTTTAGTGTTGGAGTTACTGGCCACTACCGCTTGCACAAGCTATTCAAACTCACTGTCTGAATCAGTTCGGTTTCTTGAGTCTCGACTACAAGCTAAAATACATCGATCAGCTATGCTGCGACAACAAGCGGAAGGACTGTGGAAGTCCTTGGAGTATTCAGATGCATACTTTCTGGTGTAACAGCAAGCGTTGGAGGATTTTAGCGCCAAACAGGACAAAGCTAATCAGCTTGCTAAGCTTATTGCCAGCATGGTGGATACCCAGGATAACGTTTCTTGAGCTCTTCCGAAGTTGTTTCAGTTATGCTCTTGTTTTGCTGCCGCATTTATTTGCACTGGTGTCCAATTTTGATGTCCAGTGTATATGATATGCTGCTTTGTTCCCTATATTTGCACTGGTGGAAAACTTTGATGCCCAGTGGATGTAATATGTGTAATAGCCGTGATAGCCTAGCGTTAGTTTCTTGCTTATTTATTTCCTTGTTGTCTTGTTTATTTGTTTGCTTGTAGTCATTGCATTTATTTTTCCGCGGTTAACTAGTGGCTGCAATAACCTATCTTTTAAAACTAGGCCACAGTAACCATGGGCTAATATTTACTTTAGTGACACTGGGCCTCCTACGGGCCGTAGAAACAGTGGGCCTTCTACGGGCAGTAGAAATAGTAGGCCTTCTACGGGCCGTAGAAACAATGGGCCTTCTATAGGCCGTATCATCAATGGGCCTTATACGGGTCGTATGATCGATTGGCCAAACATGGGCCAATAACAGGCCGCATTATGGCCATAAACGGGCTAGAGTTGGAATCGTCCGTTCATGGGCCGACCGTAACGGGCCATCGTTAATAGGCCATATTTGATGACGCTATGAAAACGGCCCAACGTATTAACGGACCACAAACGGGCCGACTGTAACCACGGGCTGAATTTGGCCCACAAGCAGAAAATGACAGTAACGGGCCGTAAGTAAACGAATGCTGGAAATGAGCCCAAGAATAAATGGGCTCTGAGAAGGCCGAAAGATAACATGGGCTGGAAACGGCCCAACGGAATAACGGGCCATTAATGGGTATAAAGTGATACACTGTTCATTACGGGCCAATTTCACCACGGGCCATTAATGGGTGTAAAGTGATACACTGTTCATTACCGGCCAGTTTCACCATGGGCCTTTAATAGGCCAAGAGTTACATAGGGCCTCATATGGGCCGAAAGACGTCATGGGCCATACATGGACCAGAAGTGAAAACGGGCTGGAATCATATTGGATGGCCCAGATGACGCTACTGGGCCTAATTTGGATAGGGCGTAACGGGCCGGCCTTTTCACAGGAATGGGCCTCTGTTGGGCCGTGCCACGTGTCGACGTATCATAGGCGCCTTCCGTCCAATGAGTGGTTGGCATCTATCCCAACAATGAGCCGACACGTGTTTCCTCCAGCCAATGATGATTTTACACGTGGAAAATCCCCATTGGTCGGGGCTGTTAACGGGTTATTGGATCCAAAACCCGACCTGATAGCTTAACAGCGTTCCGCTACGGTGGATGCCACGTGTTGGTCACCCTTGACGAAAGCACTTCTGTGATGCGCGATTTATCGTCATGGAAGTGGACACTTCCGTGATGATAATTTTGGTAATGTCATCGAACACTTCTACGACAGCACAGGTATGACTATCTTGATTCTGTCATAAATTTGTCATGGATGTACATGCATGTCAAAAAAGCGACCTACTGTGACAAACACGTATCATCACGGAAGTGTATTTTTTTGTAGTGATGTAATGCTATATTTATGCTATTGTGTGACGTGGCGAGTGTAAGCCAACTATGTACCTCTTTTCCTTATTCATTACATGGGTTGTGTGAAGATGACCCAACTTGCGACATTACTTACAATGTGGTTATGCCTCTAAGTCGTGCTTCGACACGTGGGAGATGTAGCCGCATCGTGGGCGTTACAAGTTGGTATCAGAGCCTTCCCTGACTTAGGAGTGTTGGGGAATGTTGCAGAAAACAAAAAAATTTCCTACGTTTCACCAAGATCAATCTAAGGAGTCAACTAGCAATGAGAGGAGAGTGCATCTACATACCCTTGTAGATCGCGTGCAGAAGCGTTCAAGAGAACGGGGATGATGGAGTCGTACTCGCCGTGATCCAAATCACCGATGACCAAGCGCCGAACGAACGGCACCTTCGCGTTCAACACATGTACGGAGCGGATGACGTCTCCTCCTTCTTGATCCAGCAAGGGGGAAGGAGAGGTTGATGAAGATCCAGCAGCACGACGGCGTGGTGGTGGATGCAGCAGTGAACGCAGCAGGGCTTCGCCGAGCTTCTGCGAGAGGGAGAGGTGTAGCAGGGGAGAGGGAGGCGCCAAGGCTTGAGGTGCGGCTGCCCTCCCTCCCCCCCTTATATAGGCCCCCTAGGGGGGTGCGCCGGCCCTAGGAGATGGGATCTCCTAGGGGGGGCGGCGGCCAAGGTGGTGGAGTACCCCCCCAAGGCAAGTGGAGGCGCCCCCTCCCCTAGGGTTCCCAACCCTAGGCGCATGGGGGGGCCCAAGGGGGGGTGCACCAGCCCACTATGGGCTGGTTCCCCTCTCCACTTCAGCCCATGGGGCCCTCCGGGATGGGTGGCCCTACCCGGTGGACCCCCGGGACCCATCCGGTGGTCCCGGTACAATACCGGTGACCCCGAAACTTTCCTGATGGCCGAAACTACACTTCCTATATATAATTCTTCACGTCCGGACAATTCCGGAACTCCTCGTGATGTCCATGATCTCATCCGGGACTCCGAACAACTTTCAGATTACTACATACTCATATCTATACAACCCTAGCGTCACCGAACCTTAAGTGTGTAGACCCTACGGGTTCGGGAGACAAGCAGACATGACCGAGACGATTCTCTGGTCAATAACCAACAGCGGGATCTGGATACCCATGTTGGCTCCCACATGCTCCTCGATGATCTCATCGGATGAACCACGATGTCAAGGACCTAATCAATCCCGTACTCAATTCCCTTTGTCAATCGGTACGTTACTTGCCCGAGACTCGATCGTCGGTATCCCAATACCTTGTTCAGTCTCGTTACCGGCAAGTCACTTTACTCGTACCGTAATGCATGATCCCGTGATCAACCACTTGATCACATTGAGCTCATTATGATGATGCATTACCGAGTGGGCCCAAAGAGACCTCTCCGTCATACGGAGTGACAAATCACAGTCTCGATTCGTGCCAACCCAACGGACACTTTCGGAGATACCTGTAATGTACCTTTATAGTCACACAGTTACGTTGTGACGTTTGGCACACCCAAAGCACTCCTACGGTATCCGGGAGTTGCACAATCTCATGGTCTAAGGAAATGATACTTGACATTCAGAAAAGCTACATCAAACGAACTACACGATCTTTGAGCTAAGCTTAGGATTGGGTCTTGTCCATCACATCATTCTCCTAATGATGTGATCCCGTTATCAGTGACATCCCCATGTCCATAGCCAAGAAGCCATGACTATCTGTTGATCAACGAGCTAGTCAACTAGAGGCTCACTAGGGACACATTGTGGTCTATGTATTCACACATGTATTACGATTTCCGGATAATACAATTACAGCATGAATAATAGACAATTATCATGAACAAGGAAATATAATAATCATTTTATTATTGCCTCTAGGGCATATTTCCAACAGTCTCTCACTTGCACTAGAGTCAATCATCTAGTTACATTGTGATGAATCGAACACCCATGGAATTCTAGTGTTGATCATGTTTTGCTCTAGGGAGAGGTTTAGTCAACGGATCTGCTACATTCAGGTCCATATGTACTTTACAAATCTCTATGTCTCCATTTTGAACACTTTCACGAATGGAGTTGAAGCGACGCTTGATATGCCCGGTCTTCCTATGAAACCTGGGCTCCTTGGCAAGGGCAATAGCTCCAGTGTTGTCACAGAAGGGAGTCATCGGGCCCGACGCATTGGGTATGACTCCTAGGTCGGTAATGAACTCCTTCACCCAGACTGCTTCGTGTGCTGCCTCCGAGGCTGCCATGTACTCCGCTTCACATGTAGATCCCGCCACAGCGCTTTGCTTGCAACTGCACCAGCTTACTGCCCCACCATTCAAAATATACACGTATCCGGTTTGTGACTTAGAGTCATCCAGATCTGTGTCGAAGCTAGCATCGACGTAACCCTTTACGACGAGCTCTTCGTCACCTCCATAAACGAGAAACATTTCCTTGGTCCTTTTCAGGTACTTCAGGTTATTCTTGACCGCTGTCCAGTGTTCCATGCCGGGATTACTTTGGTACCTTCCTACCAAACTCACGGCAAGGTTTACATCAGGTCTGGTACACAGCATAGCATACATGATAGACCCTATGGCCGAGGCATAGGGGACGACACTCATCTTTTCTCTATCTTCTGTCGTGGTCGGGCATTGAGCCAAGCTCAATCTCGTACCTTGCAATACAGGCAAGAACCCCTTCTTTGACTGATCCATTTTGAACTTCTTCAATATCTTGTCAAGGTACGTACTCTGTGAAAGACCAATGAGGTGTCTCAATCTATCTCTATAGATCTTGATGCCTAATATATAAGCAGCTTCTCCAAGGTCCTTCATTGAAAAACACTTATTCAAATAGGCCTTTATGCTTTCCAAGAATTCTATATCATTTCCCATCAACAATATGTCATCCACGTACAATATGAGAAATGCTACAGAGCTCCTGCTCACTTTCTTGTAAATGCAGGCTTCTCCATAAGTCTGCATAAACCCAAACGCTTTGATCATCTCATCAAAGCAAATGTTCCAGCTCCGAGATGCTTGCACCAGCCCATAAATCTAGCGTTGGAGCTTGCACACCTTGTCAGCATTCTTAGGATCGACAAAACCTTCCGGCTGCATCATATACAATTCTTCCTTAAGGAAACCATTAAGGAATGTCGTTTTGATGTCCATTTTCCATATCTCATAATCATAGAATGCGGAAATTGCTAACATTATTCGGACGGACTTCAACTTCGCTACAGGTGCGAAAGTATCATCGTAGTCAGCCCCTTGAACTTGTCGATAACCCTTAGCGACAAGCCGAGCTTTATAGATGGTCACATTACCATCTGTGTTTGTCTTCTTCTTAAAGATCCATTAATTTTCTATGGCTCGCCGATCATCGCGCAAGTCAGTGAAAGTCCACACTTCGTTTTCATACATGGATCCTATCTCGAATTTCATGGCTTCCAGCCATTTGTCAGAATCCGGGCCCGCCATCGCTTCTTCATAGTTCAAAGGTTCGTCGTTGTCTAACAACATGATTTCCAAGACAGGGTTGCCATACCACTCTGGTGCGGAACATGTCCTTGTGGACCTACGAAGTTCAGTAGCAACTTGATCTGAAGTTTCATGATCATCATCATTAACTTCCTCTCTAGTCGGTGCCGGCACCTCAGGAACATTTTCCTGAGTTGCGCCACTTTCCGGTTCAAGAGGTAATACTTCATCAAGTTCTACTTTCCTCCCACTTACTTCTTTCGAGAGAAACTCTTTCTCTAGAAAGGACCCATTCTTGCCAACAAAGATCTCGCCTTCGGATCTGAGGTAGAAGGTATACCCAACAGTTTCTTTAGGGTATCCTATGAAGATGCATTTTTCCGACTTGGGTTCAAGCTTTTTAGGTTGAAGTTTCTTGACATAAGCATCGCATCCCCAAACTTTTAGAAACGACAGCTTAGGTTTCTTCCCAAACCATAATTCATACGGTGTCGTCTCAACGGATTTCGACGGAGCCCTATTTAAAGTGAATGCGGCAGTCTCAAAAGCATAGCCCCAAAATGATAGCGGTAAATTGGTAAGAGACATCATAGATCGCACCATATCTAATAGAGTGCAATTACGATGTTCGGACACACCATTACGCTGAGGTGTTCCAGGCGGCGTGAGTTGTGAAACTATTCCACATTTTCTTAAGTGTGTGACAAATTCGTGACTCAAGTATTCTCCCCCACGATCTGATCGCAAGAACTTGATTCTCCTGTCATGTTGATTCTCAACCTCACTCTGAAATTCCTTGAACTTTTCAAAGGTTTCAGACTTCTGTTTCATTAAGTAGACATACCCATATCTACTCAAGTGATTAGTGAGGGTGAGAACATAACGATAACCACCGCGAGCCTCAACACTCATTGGACCGCACAAATCTGTATGTATGATTTCCAATAAGTTGGTTGCTCGCTCCATTGTTCCTAAGAACGGAGTCTTGGTCATCTTACCCATGAGGCATGGTTCGCACGTGTCAAATGATTCGTAATCAAGAGACTCTAAAAGTCCATCCGCATGGAGCTTCTTCATGCGTTTGGCACCTATGTGACCAAGGCGGCAGTGCCACAAGTATGTGGGACTATCATTATCAACCTTACATCTTTTGGTATTCACACTATGAATATGTGTAGCATTACGCTCGAGATGCATTAAGAATAAACCATTCACCATCGGAGCATGACCATAAAACATATCTCTCATATAAATAGAACAACCATTATTCTCGGATTTAAATGAGTAGCCGTCTCGTATTAAACGAGATCCTGATACAATTTTCATGCTCAAAGCTGGCACTAAATAACAATTATTGAGGTTTAAAACTAATCCCGTAGGTAAATGTAGAGGTAGCGTGCCGACGGCGATCACATCGACCTTGGAACCATTCCCGACGCGCATCGTCACCTCGTCCTTCCCTAGTCTCCGCTTATTCCGTAGCTCCTGCTTTGAGTTACAAATGTGAGCAACTGCACCGGTATCAAATACCCAGGAGCTACTACGAGTACTGGTAAGGTACACATCAATTACATGTATATCACATATACCTTTCGTGTTGCCGGCCTTCTTGTCCGCTAAGTATTTGGGGCAGTTTCGCTTCCAGTGACCACTTCCCTTGCAATAAAAACACTCAGTCTCGGGCTTGGGTCCATTCTTTGGCTTCTTCCCGGCAGCTTGCTTACCGGGCGCGGCGACTCCCTTGCCGTCCTTCTTGAAGTTCTTCTTACCCTTGCCTTTCTTGAACTTAGTGGTTTTATTCACCATCAACACTTGATGTTCCTTTTTGACTTCTACCTCTGCTGATTTCAGCATTGCAAATACCTCAGGAATGGTCTTTTCCATCCCCTGCATATTGAAGTTCATCACAAAGCTCTTGTAGCTCGATGGAAGCGACTGAAGGATTCTGTCAATGACCGCGTCATCCGAGAGATTAATTCCCAGCTGAGTCAAGCGGTTATGTAACCCAGACATAGTGAGTATGTGCTCACTAACAGAACTATTTTCCTCCATCTTACAGCTAAAGAACTTGTCGGAGACTTCATATCTCTCGACCCGAGCATGAGCTTGAAAAACCATTTTCAGCTCTTCGAACATCTCATATGCTCCGTGTCTCTCAAAACGCTTTTGGAGCCCCGGTTCTAAGCTGTAAAGCATGCCACACTGAATGAGGGAGTAATCACCAGCACGTGTCTGCGAAGCGTTCATAACGTCTTGGTTCTGTGGGACGGGTGCATCACCAAGCGGTGCTTCTAGGACATAATCTTTCTTGGTAGCTATGAGGATGATCCTCAGGTTCCGGACCCAGTTCGTATAGTCACTGCCATCATCTTTCACCTTGGTTTTCTCTAGGAACGCATTGAAGTTGAGGACAACATTGGCCATTTGATCTACAAGACATATTGTAAAGATTTTAGACTAAGTTCATGATAATTAAGTTCATCTAATAAAATTATTCAATGAACTCCCACTTAGATAGACATCCCTCCAGTCATCTAAGTATAACATGATCCGAGTTGACTAGGCCATGTCCGATCATCACGTGAGACGGACTAGTCAACATCGGTGAACATCTTCATGTTGATCGTATCTTCTATACGACTCATGCTCGACCTTTCGGTCTTCTGTGTTCCGAGGCCATGTCTGTACATGCTAGGCTCGTCAAGTCAACCTAAGTGTATTGCGTGTGTAAATCTGTCTTACACCCGTTGTATGTGAACGTTGGAATCTATCACACCCGATCATCACGTGGTGCTTCGAAACAACGAACTGTCGCAACGGCGCACAGTTAGGGGGAACACTTTCTTGAAATTATTATGAGGGATCATCTTATTTACTACCGTCGTTCTAAGTAAACAAGATGCAAAAACATGATAAACATCACATGCACTCAAATAATAGTGACATGATATGGCCAATATCATATAGCTCCTTTGATCTCCATCTTGGGGCTCCATGATCATCTTGTCACCGGCATGACACTATGATCTCCATCATCATGATCTCAATCATCGTGTCTCCATGAAGTTGCTCACCAACTATTACTTCTACTACTATGGCTAACGCTTTAGCAATAAAGTAAAGTAATTACATGACGTTTATGTTGACACGCATGTCATAAATAAATAAAGACAACTCCTATGGCTCCTCCCGGTTGTCATACTCATCGACATGCAAGTCGTGATTCCTATTACAAGAACATGATCAATCTCATACATCACATATATCATTCATCATTCATCACAACCTTTTGCCATATCACATCACAAAACACTTGCTGCAAAAACAAGTTAGACGTCCTCTAATTGTTGTTGCAAGTTTTTTACGTGGCTGTTATAGATTTCTAGCAAGAACGTTTCTTACCTACGCCAAAACCACAACGTGAATTGCCAATTTCTATTTACCCTTCATAAGGACCCTATTCATCGAATCCGATCCGACTAAAGTGGGAGAGACAGACACCCGCCAGCCACCTTATGCAACTAGTGCATGTCAGTCGGTGGAACCGGTCTCACGTAAGCGTACGTGTAAGGTTGGTCCGGGCCGCTTCATCCCACGATGCCGCTGAATCAAGATAAGACTAGTAACGGCAAGCAAATTGACAATATCAACGCCCACAACTACTTTGTGTTCTACTCGTGCATAGTAACTACGCATAGACCTAGCTCTGATACCACTGTTGGGGAACGTTGTAGAAAACAAAAAAATTTCCTACGTTTCACAAAGATCAATCTATGGAGTCAACTAGCAACGAGAGGAGAGTGCATCTACATACCCTTGTAGATCGCGTGCAGAAGCATTCAAGAGAACGGGGATGATGGAGTCGTACTCGCCGTGATCCAAATCACCGATGACCAAGCGCCGAACGGACGGCACCTCCGCGTTCAACACACATACGGAGCGGATGACGTCTCCTCCTTCTTGTTCCAGCAAGGGGGAAGGAGAGGTTGATGAAGATCCAGAAGCACGACGGCGTGGTGGTGGATGCAGCAGTGAACGCAGCAGGGCTTCGCCGAGCTTCTGCGAGAGGGAGAGGTGTAGCAGGGGAGAGGGAGGAGCCAAGGCTTTAGCTGCGGCTGTCCTCCCTCCCCCCTTTATATAGGCCCCCTAGGGGGGTGCGCCGGCCCTAGGAGATGGGATCTCCTAGGGGGGCGGCGGCCAAGGGGGTGGAGTACCCCCCAAGGCAAGTGGAGGCGCCCCCTCCCGTAGCGTTCCCAACCCTAGGCGCATGGGGGGCCCAAGGGGGGGGGCGCACCAACCCACTATGGGCTGGTTCCCCTCCCCACTTCAGCCCATGGGGCCCTCCGGGATGGGTGGCCCCACCCGGTGGACCCCCGGGACCCATCCGGTGGTCCCGATACAATACCGGTGACCCCGAAACTTTCCCGATGGCCTAAACTACACTTCCTATATATAATTATTCACCTCCGGACAATTCCGGAACTCCTCGTGACGTCCAGGATCTCATTCGGGACTCCGAACAACTTTCAGATTACTGCATACTCATATCTATACAACCCTAGCATCACCGAACCTTAAGTGTGTAGACCCTACGGGTTCGGGAGACAAGCAGACATGACCGAGACGATTCTCTGGTCAATAACAAACAGCGGGATCTAGATACCCATGTTGGATCCCACATGCTCCTCGATGATCTCATCGGATGAACCATGATGTCGAGGACCTAATCAATCCCGTACTCAATTCCCTTTGTCAATCGGTACGTTACTTGCCCGAGACTCGATCGTCGGTATCCCAATACCTTGTTGAGTCTCGTTACCGGCAAGTCACTTTACTCGTACCATAATGCATGATCCCATGATCAACCACTTGATCACATTGAGCTCATTATGATGATGCATTACCGAGTGGGCCCAGAGATACCTCTCCGTCATACGGAGTGACAAATCCCAGTCTCGATTCGTGCCAACCCAACAGACACTTTCGGAGATACCTGTAATGTACCTTTATAGTCACCCAGTTACGTTGTGACGTTTGGCACACCCAAGGCACTCCTATGGTATCCGGGAGTTGCACAACCTCATGGTCTAAGGAAATGATACTTGACATCCAGAAAAGCTACAACAAACGAACTACACGATATTTGTGCTATGCTTAGGTTTGGGTCTTGTCCATCACATCATTCTCCTAATGATGTGATCCCGTTATCAATGACATCCCCATGTCCATAGCCAGGAAACCATGACTATCTGTTGATCTACGAGCTAGTCAACTAGAGGCTCACTAGGGACACATTGTGGTCTATGTATTCACACATGTATTACGATTTCCGGATAATACAATTATAGCATGAATAATAGACAATTATCTTGAACAAGGAAATATAATAATCATTTTATTATTGCCTCTAGGGCATATTTCCAACAAGGAGCCCCCTGCTTGATCGAATCATTGGCGTTGTTGAGTGTAGAAAAATGTTTTGAGTCATTTAGGATTATGTATATCGGAGAGTAGGATTATTTTTACTCCTCAGTCCCTTCGTCGCTCTGGTCAGGCATCCTGACGTAGAGTTTTGACTCTTCTCTTCTCAAATTTCACTAAAAAAATTTAGGATCATGCAGGTATCTTGGAATCGTTCCAATGGTTTTGTGACGAGAACGTTGTTCTTGGTGCCTCCTGACATTTAGGGGTTGTGGCAGTGTCCCGGGGAGTTGAGCTCCGAGGTGTTGTCGTCACAATTTTGTCGTTGCAATTCTGGAATACCTGAGTTTCGCCGACATCGAAAGTCTCTTTTATGTAGTTGTTGGTGAGATAACCTCGACGCCACCCAGTACTGGGGCGGTAGTTCGGGAGTATCGCCATAACTCGTATAATAGATGCTTTTCGAAGGTTGAGGTAAATGATTTCCGAAGGTTTCTTGGTTATGTGTTGAAGGATGGATACAGCTAGATGTAGGATTTGTTAGTTTTGGGTGAGATATTATGCTTCCCCTGTATCCCCAACACCTGATTGCATAACCGGAAAGTTTTAGGAGTTTCTAAGTGGGAATTCAACTAGCTCTTAGGATATCTTTCCGACAGATGTATGACATGAAATTGGGGTTCGACGTCTAGTGGTCCGCCTATCCATGGTTGGTTTAAAGTGGTCTCGTTGTGTCTTAAAGAGTCCTTAGCTATGCTGACTCGGGGACACTTCGTATGTCATGTGCATTGCCTTGTACATGATGGTGTTGTACGATCGAGCCCGTGTGGGCCCCACCATGAAAACTTCAGACGAAATCTCTATCATATGTTTGTTCCGGCTTATTTTGAAAGCCAATCCTTTGTTTTCTTTTATTTGTCGTATTCGAGTTGCTTCGAAGTCAGATGTTGATTCCATACCTTTGCTAAGCGGTGTTCTCATACTCCGATGTGAATACCAATCCTTCATGATAATCGAGATTGTCATGTCAATCCTTTTCAACCAGTGTGTATCTCTTCAAGTGGATCCAATCATTTTCGACATCCGCAAGATCAATTATCAGTTCTTCTCAATGATGTTTGTTGCATCCATCCCAAGTTGCCCTTGTTTTCCCGCCCACCCACCCTTTTTTCGAGGACCTAGATTTCTTAATCAAGTATCATCTTATTGATGAGAAGTCTCTCCATTCTTTTCCTTCAATGTTCTTATCCGGTGCTTGTGAAGATGCTCTACAAGTTCATCATTATTCGTTCTTTTTCTTCTCCGGTGGACGCAAATCAAGCCTTCAGTGTTGATCATACTCCTTTCCTTGTTTCTAATGCATTCTCATGCCGGTGCACCTCTTAATCATTCACTACTCGCTATTCATTATTCCGGAGTGCTGAAGATATCTCAGAAGATTCATGTTTCCACTCTGCATTCATTCAAGATCTTTCGAGGATGTTATCTCATTCAAGCAACTTAATTCTACCGGCGCAATATCTCGTTTAAATCACTTCAACGGTGTTTCTTTTCAGTGGGCCCTAACCCACAGGTCTTTACCCAGGATCTTACCTGAGTCTTCTAATTTTTCTGGAGCTATCCTAAATTCTTTTCAAAGTTTGATGTAAGAATGAATTTTTCATCAGTCAAATGCTTTTCTCCAAGATCTTTCAAATTCTTTTCATCATTGGCTCTACCTTTTATATTCTTCATTCTGGAGTGCCTCAACAATTCTTGGTGCTGTTTCTCGTCGTCATTCTCATATTTGAAGACCGAAGAAGAATTTTTCCTCCATATCTTGCTCCATTCGCTTCAAGATTCATGGTGCTAGCTTGTTGACATCCTCTCATAATTGTTTTCGATTGTGAGAATTCTTTTCTCTCATCCAGAGCTATTCAGGAGTCTTTTCAGTTTGATTCTCCACAGCCCATCATTTCAGAGGATTTATTCATTCTCAGATTTCAGCTATCATTCTCAAAATCTTACCGGTGCATCATCCAAGTTTTCTCTAATCAGCTCGGGATCTCTTCGTTTCACTTGTACCTATATTCTCTCAAACATCTTCGCTCATTTGCAAATTCTTCCCGGTGTTTCTTTATCTTTTCTTCGTTCATTTGAAATTCTTACCGGTGGTTCGTTCAAGATTTCTTTTTCTTTGTTATTGTATCAATTCATTCGTTGTTTCAATCCTACCGGTGGTTCGTTGAAGACCTTCTCAAGTTTGCGCTATATCTCGCTTAATCCTTTCTACGAGAATAAGTAGTGTGCCAAATCCATTGGTTGTCATCAATTTAATTCTTGAAGGATAAGCATAATGTAATTCTTATTCTTTTTTCATCGAGTGAATTCAATTCCTTATTCCGGAGGCTCATCATATCACATTCTCGGTTCGAGATGCCTTATCTTTCTTTCTAGAGTTCTAAGTTTCTTCCACATTATCTCGTCGCGAAGCTCCATCTAAATCATCGCAAAGAGTCACTTTCTGTTTTCAACTTCTCTTTCTTTTTGTTACCATTTTTGTTACCGGAGTTTCTTCACAAAGGCTCTACTTGACGGCTCATCAAGGATTTAATCCCTTCTCGAAGTGTTCATCAAGATTATTTTCAGAGGAGCTCAAGTATTCTTCATCTTGCATTACGAAGTGCTAATCTTTCTATCTTATCATTGGAGGTGGTATTATGTCATTCTTGATAATTTGAGTTCATGTTTCATGATTCACAAGTTATCAAGAATGAGGTACGTTAAATCCATCATTTTCTTCATTGGAGTATCTTGGGTTATATTTCACCTAAAGCCTTCCCTAAGGATTGTTCCTATTTATGGTGCTTATAAATGACCCAAGTTCTTCTTTTATCCTCCCGGTGAATAAGTTCCTCGTCTCCTTGTTCATATCAATCCAATCTACCGTTTCCATCAATGGCAGAATTTCACCTCAGGTTGAGAAGTTTTCTATAAGCCCACAACAAGCTTACTCTTTTCGTTGTTGGTTTTCCAACAACTCCGTTCGACACTTCTCCTAAGGATGCCTTTTCAAGCTCCTTTGTGGTAGAAGCAGGCATTTTCTTCTCCATTTTTTCTTCCGGAGGCGTTGTGATGTTGCCCTCTTCAACCCATCTTCTTGTTTTTTCAGGATCATGATCCTTCCTTGCTTATCCATTTTACCGGAGTGTTGTGCCCTTTTTTCTCAAGTCCTTTTCATCCTATCAATTCTTGCATCTCTTTTCAACCGGAGTGCTTTCAACTTTGTTCTTTTCATCTGTTCTTTCTTTCAATTTGTTCACTCTCTCAAGGTTCTTTGGTTTCACTCGTTTGTCAAAGAAGCAACTTAGTTTTACCTATTCTTTTTCTCTTCCGTTTTTCCCTCCGGTGCCATTCTAGATCTCGGGACGAGATCCTCTCGTAGTGGTGGAGTGTTGTAACACCCCGAGGCTGTGTGCCAGGTGTCTTCCAGTTATTCGTTGTTGTTGCCTTGTCTTTTGCTTGCATGTCATGCATTTCATATCATGTCATCTTGTGCATCGCATTTGCATACATGTTCGTCTCATGCATCCAAGCATTTTCCCCGTTGTCCGTTTTGCATTCCGGCGCTCCTATGTCCTCCGACGCCTCCTTTTGTCTCTTTTCATGTGCGGGTGTTAAACGTTCTCGGATTGGACCGAGACTTGCCAAGCGGCCTTGGTTTACTACCGGTAGAGCGCCTGTCAACTTTCGTACCATTTGGACTTCGTTTGATACTCCAACGGTTAACTGAGGAACCGCAAAGGCCTCGTGTGTGTTGCAGCCCAACACCCTTCCAAAGTGGCCCAAAACCCTCCAAAACCCCCTCCATCATCTCGGTCGTTTGATCACGATCGCGTGGCCGAAAACCGCACCTCATTTGGACTCTCCTAGCTCCCTCTACCTATATATTGGTGATCCCCTCCAAAAATTTCGCGGAAGAAACCCTAGATCTTACTTCCCTCCGCGCCGCCGGACATGTCCACCCGCCGGCGGATGTGTCCACCCCGCCGCCACGTCGCCCCGACCAACCGGGAGGCGACACGTCACTAAGGATGGCAATTTTACTCATGAACATGGATATCCGACCCGAATGGACAGGGTCTGGATATGCTTTTGTGTCCAAGGACGCCGCCCAAACCCGACCCGGTTGCTCGTGGGTAGGGCATGGATATAATATTGTACCCATGGATATATCCAAACCCGACCCGATAGTGTGACTTAGTGGGCCAAAATCTTCTATCCCTACCCCACAGTAACATGTCCCACTGCAATTTTACCCTTTGTTATCTAAAACATGTAAAAAAATTGCACAATCTCCATAGTAAGTTCTATTAGTTGACATTCAATCCCCTATGTAACATACTCCAATGCCCCTTCCCTTATTTTTAT
The DNA here is from genome assembly GCF_002162155.2 of Triticum dicoccoides. Classification (NCBI taxonomy): domain Eukaryota; kingdom Viridiplantae; phylum Streptophyta; class Magnoliopsida; order Poales; family Poaceae; genus Triticum; species Triticum dicoccoides. Next base: position 544,703,643 of record NC_041392.1, on the reverse strand, counting down.
CTCCTTGTTAAATGACTCATCATTCAAAACTATTAGAAAAATACTAAATGATCTTAGCTTGTTAGTGGATGTTGGTTTATCATAAGTTGATGTTTAGCATAAGTGAGGCCTAGCTTGCCACAAGGTGAAGAATGGAGGAGCTTATGTTAACATTGTGTTATGTGTAATTTATATTTCTTGAGAGGACCCAACGTATATCCAGTGGGTATGGATATCCATCGGGTTTGGACATGGACACAATTTATCACCCATGGATTTTTCCGTGGATGGACAAAAACTGTCTTCATGGATATGGATATGGATTTAATATTGGTCAACCCGATCCAAACCCGTCCCATTGCCATCCTTACATGTCACCAACCCCGCCGCCTCAGCCACTCCGGGCGCGCCATGTCACCCGCGTGCCGCCCCACTTCGCCGTCGGGCCCGCGGGGCACGAGGCCGGCCCGCCCGAGCCGCGCACGGGCCCGAGCCACCAGTGCTCCACCGCTGCCGCGGCAACCGAGCTCCCCGCACCAGGCCCGCAACCGTTGTCCCCGAGCGCCCTGATCCGCCACCGCGCTGGCCGGAGTTCGCCGCCGTTCCGCCTCGGCATCCGTGACCCCGCGCCAGTATTGTCGCCCGGCCAGCCCGCATCGCTGCTCCCTGGTTCCTCCCCATTGCCCCGACCTCCCTGCTCCCTTGCCGCTACCCGGGTCGCTGGATTCCCGCCGCCGGAGCATGGAGCTCCGCCCATCCGTTCTTCCCCGTGTCGTCAGAGCCCGCGCCAAGCCCTGCCATCACCGGATCCGGCAAGTGGCTGGCCGGATCTGCCCGTTCCATCGTCGGTCGGCCGAACCTGCTGCAGTGCTCCCGCCTTGCCTCCCGTCGTCGGCGCCGCCATGGCCTCGCTCGGCTCCTGTCAAGGAGGACGACGAGCGCCCGCATGGGCCACCTCCTCTTCGACCGGTCCAGATCGCCCGGCCTGCCTCGCCTCCTCTTCTTTTAGGCCGAGCCCATGGTGATCTACGCCTCTAAATCCCGCCCGTGCGGTTTTTAGCTATTTGACGCTCGCCGTGAAATCTGCAATGTCCTAAGATCTGCATAATTTCTAGCACTGTTCACCGCATCGTAACTCCGCACTCGTGGCTCCGTTTTGGGCGTGTAGCATATCAAATTGTTCGCCTCGACGAGTACTTCAATTCATTCCATTGCACCATGTTCATTTGAGCTCATCTTGATGCCCTAAATGTTGTTGCAAGAGTGCTAATTTATATTAGTTTCAGATTCTTATCAGTAATTGAACATTTGTCATTTTTGCCATGATTGATGTGTGCCTCCTACGAACTTGAGCCCTACATGTGTTTTGAAGTATGCCATGTCATCTTTACAGGGGTGTATGCCATGTATTTTTGTGGTCTCTGTGGTGACTAGCACAAGCATGCAAAGTAGCTCTAGTAATGTTGCTGATTTCAGGGACTTAGAATTCTTCTAAGTCATTTTCCTGATTATATTTTATGCCTTGTATTCATGTTGCTACAGAGTGATCCATGCCTCTTTTGAGCATGTTCAGTAAGGATGTTTTGTAGATATGGTTGTGCTCTATCCATCCATGTCTTTGTTTGAAATTATGGAGCACCCTAGCTTGACTCAATCGAGCTCTACTTTTGCTATAAAATGTTCCTGGCAGAATGTTTACGTGTTAAGCATTTTTGCCGAGCTTGTTGTAGTTGATCTATGCATGCTATGAGGTTGTTCTTGCCATGTTTAGCTTCTATGCCATGTATACTTGATGGATGTATACTTAGTTTGTCATGCAATGCCTTGTGGTGAGTGCATCGAGCTCATAAACATGTCAACTTAATATCTGTTTTGCCATGTTCCCGTTTTCTACTAAGTCTTAATCTATTAACGATAATTGCTATGTTCACATGGTTGCCATTGTATTTTCTGTTCCCTTTTGGCTTATGGTCAGTAAGGGACTTTTGTTGTATGCTTTGTGTAGCTTCATGCCATGCCTTGCTTTGCCATGATATGTTCATGTAGCATGTTATTATCGTGCTCTAAACATTGCTTCCTAATGTTAAATCCCGACATGTTATTTTCACTAAGTCTGTAACCTGTTATCTTTTGCATTTTTGCCATGCTTGTTTGAACCTGCTATGGTGTGATTTAGCCATAGCTCAGTGTTCATCTTTTGTCAAGCATCTTGAGTGGATCCCTGCCATGTGTTTTGTTGTTATGCTAGATTGCATTAGCTTGTTGTTCTTGATGCATCTAGATGGCCTCGTGCTGTTAATCGCAGCTTTGTGCCATTATTGTTTTGCTTGCCATTTCCAAACCATGCATCCGATTCCGGTGATCTTTATATCGATTTCAACCAAAATCAACTCATATTTCCAGCGGTACTCTTGGTTTTCCAAGTTGAGGCCTGGTTTAATCTTTTCCTTCCAAAGCATGCATATGCATCGCATATCACATCCCGCATATCATGCCATGTTTTGCATCATGTTGCTTGCGCATTGCACCATGGTTGATTGTGGTTCTTTTTGTTTGTGTTCTTGCTTTGGGTAGAGCCGGGAGACGAGTTCATGTTCGAGGTACCTGTTGAGTACGCTTTCGGGGATCAAGCCTTCGCCTTCTCGGAGAACTTTGCAGGCAAGATGACCATACCCTCGAAATCACTTCTATCTTTGCTTGCTAGTTGATCGCTCTTTTGATATGCCTATGCTATGATACCTACCACTTCCTTATCATGCCTCCCATTTTTCTAAGCCAAGCCTCTAACCCACCTTGTCCTAGCAAACCGTTGTTTGGCTATGTTACCACTTTGCTCAGCCCCTCTTATAGCGTTGCTAGTTGCGGGTGAAGATTGGAGTTTGTTCCTTGTTGGAACATGATTATTGTTGGGATATCACAATATATCTTATTCACTTAATCCATCTATATACTTGGTAAAGGGTGGAAGGCTCGGCCTTATGCCTGGTGTTTTGTTCCACTCTTGCCGCCCTAGTTTCCGGCATACCGGTGTTATGTTCCTTGATTTTGCTTTCCTTACACGGTTGGGTTATAATGGGAACCCCTTGACAGTTCGCCTTGAATAAAACTCCTCCAGCAAGGCCCAACCTTGGTTTTACCATTTGCACTAACAACCTAGCCTTTTTCCCTTGGGTTTCCGGAGCCCGCGGGTCATCTTTATTTAACCCCCCCGGGCTAGTGCTCCTCTGAGTGTTGGTCCAAACTGAGCTGCCTGCGGGGCCACCTCGGGGAAACTTGAGGGTTGGTTTTACTCGTAGCTAGTCTCATCCGGTGTTGCCCTGAGAATGAGGTACGTGCGACTCCTATCGGGATTTGTCGGCACATCGGGTGGCTTTGCTGGACTTGTTTTACCATTGTCGAGATGTCTTGTAACCGGGATTCCGAGTCTGATCGGGCTGTCCTGGGAGAAGGAATATCCTTCGCTGACCGTGAGAGCTTGTGATGGGCTAAGTTCGGACACCCCTACAGGGATCTGAACTTTCGAAAGTTGTTCCCGTGGTTATGGGCAGATGGTAATTTGTTAATGTCCGGTTGTAGAGAACCTGAAACTTATCTTAATTAAAATGCAGCAACCACGTATGTAGCCGTGATGGTCTCTTTCCGGCGCAGTCCGGGAAGTGAACACGGTTTTGGAGTTATGCTTGAATGTAAGTAGTCTAGGATCACTTCTTGATTATAGATTCTCGACCGTGCTTTTCCTTCTCTTCTCGCTCTCATTTGCGTAAGGTAGCCACCATATAGGCTCGTGCTTTCTGCAGCTCCACCTCATACCTTTCCCTACCTATAAGCTTAAATAGTCTTGATCGCGAGGGTGTGAGATTGCTGAGTCCCCGTGACTCACATATTACTTCCAAAACCAGTTTGCAGGTGCCGTTGGTACCGTGCAGGTGACGCAATGTAACACTCCAAAAATTATGATTTGGTTTTATCAAATATTTTGTTCTCTAAATTGGAAGGGGGTTATTTAAATTTTTCTTAAAACCTCTCCTTCTCAAAAAATTTATGGCAAATATTTTTTGGTGTTCTTCTCAACCTTGATTTTTGGTCTTGAAGGATTTTTCATCTTGTGTTAGCTCAACACAAATAACATTGGAAGGTTTTAGCAATACTTTTCATTAAAAAGAATTACATTAAAACTTTTGGATTTATTCTTCCCCTTTCAAAAAGTGTCCTCTTGCCATGGCCTTTGAAGAAAATCTTCTTCCAAAACTATCTCCTCACTTTGAGTCAAGCCAAGCATCCTATTCCAGCAAGTCTCAACCTCTTTTAAATTTTATTTCTATTTATTTTGCCCTCAAAATCATTTTCTGTCATTTATTTGGACTTTGGTGGTTTACCAAGGAACTGCCATTTTCCCTTTGAGTTTTGACTCTAATTAAACTCCTCTGACTAGTCCTTAGCACCCTCAACCAAGATCCATCAAGATCCACTGCTCCACAGTTCAATTTTTTCAAAATTTGCCCACTGCAAGTTTGGACCAGATTTGCCATTTTTGGTGAAATTCATTTGTTTTCTCTTCCTAAAAATCTGAGATAATTCAGGCAGTCCCTAGATGCATCAAGAGACCACCTCACCAAAGATCAGCTCCAGAAAATTTTTCCACATGCCAAGATCATTTCATCGAACAGTTGGCATGCACTGTTGCTGTTCAAATTCAGAAAATTCAGAGTTTCAGTGTGGGGTTCAGTCGACAGCGTCGTTTTCTTCAGAGCACGGCGTCGATCTCGCCAGTAACTGCAGTGGCACCTTGCTCCCTGTTCCCCTCCTTATCCAGAGCCCCGCACGGTCGTTTGGACGGGCACAAGCGTTGGTGGCGACGTGTCCCGCCAATGCCGGCGTCTTCCGCGCTGGCAGAGCCACCCGTGGCGGCCAACAGGGGCCAGCCCTGCAGGACGGCACCGTCCGGCACCGCCCACACCACCAGAGGCCTCCGCGTGGCCGTCTCCTTCCTTGTGCATGTTGCAGCACCGTCGCCGTGGCCAAAGAAGCACAGAGCGAGCTCTCTGCCGCCGACGTGCCCCTGAGCCGTTCCGTTGAGGGCTTGGAGTGTCGCCCAAGTCTTGCCCAATTTAGCCTCTGGATGGAACCAGTAGACCAACACATTGATGCCCAATCGCCTAAAACCCCCGTTCGGCCACGATCTCGCCGTAATCGCCACCGGAGTTATCCCGTTCACGGGAACCGCCTCGGATCAGCTATAAAAGGAGCCCTCGAGCTCGCCTTCGACGCTGCACCACAGCTCCACCTCACCAGAGACCCGCCTAGCTACTAGGAGGACCTCGAGGAGGTCTTCTTCCCCGACTCCGGCCGCCCCGGTCCGCTTCGGGCTCCGGCACGATTCCCTCTGGTGAGACCACCACCGCCTCTCAGACCGTGCCAGTCGCCTCCTAGTACACCCACTCCTCTAACCCGAGCCCCAATTCGACACTTGCAGCCCTCCCTGGCGAGATCCATCAGAGCCCGAACCACCGTCCGCCGGAGTGAAGGCCGCCGTCAACGTGGTGCTCGCCGACCACCAAGTCCACCACCCACCGACACGGAATTGCCCCATGAGTACACCCGTGCCCATGCCCTCCTCTGGATCGCTATCGATCGTCGCCGGCGACCACCGCAATCTTCGGGCGCCGGTGTGCTCTGTTTCAAAATTTAAACCTGACGAGTGAGACCCCCTCGTCAGCCTCTCTTATTCTAATCGAAACGTTTTCTAAAAATGCCTTCGGGCAAAGTACGCTTTCTCTGTTGGGTAGCGTATTTCTTAGCAAAATGTTTTCTGTTTTTATAAACAAACCCCTGGAAACTTTCTATTTCATTACAGATAAGTCCCTGGGCTAAAACCTTTATAACTTTTTAACAGGAGATGATTTTGAATTGATTCTTTTTCTGTCATCTTTATTTTTCTGTCTAGTTTTTTTATCATATTTATTTGAAAAAAAATTGGAACAATTTTTATGCACACACGGTATTTACGTTAGTATGCGATTTCTTTATACCGTAGATACCGGAGGAGGTGACGGAACCGCGAACTTCGCCGAGCTAGACTCCGACTACTCCGAACCAGGCAAGCATGTTTGAACCTTTGATATGATGAGTATTTTGCATGTTTTCTCGAGTAGTTTTTCTCATGGCATGTTTATATAAGCATTAGTGAATGTTATGTTGCATGCAAGGCAAGCTACAGGTGAGCTTCGAAGTTTGATATGTTCATATGATTATAAGATAGCCTGATCATGTAGTGGCATGATAGGTTGTAAGCTGGTATTGTTGAAGTAAGCCAGTCTTACATCAACCGTGTAACTCCAGTGTTAACATGGATCAAGTCTCGAACCCGTTCGTTTCCCCTTCGTGCTGCCACATGTTTTCTACAAAGAGTGTGGTTTAGTAAGTTGCAAACCTCTTTCCCTGTACACACAAACAGAGGGACCGCGATGAGGGTTCCCTGGCCCTGGATTAAAGCCCGTCATCCGGTCAGGGGGGCATGGGTGTTTCTGGTTGGGACCGAGAGGGGGGCACCCCTTAGAGCGCGCGATATAAATTGGATCCCATGCTATTCGAGGTTGTGACCTCCCCATCTTAAAGTTTTTGTTGAACGCTGTCTAGGGTGATTCCTGGCAGCGGAATGTGGAATGGGTGTGTACTGGTGAGATGTGTTTCTTCTAAAACACCGTAAACGGAACTAGTCCTTTGTGACTACTGAAATCCGTTGGCTGTGGTTATAGAGTACAAACTCTGCAGAGTCAAACCATTCAAGTATCCATGTCCACGACCAGGGACCTGGATGTTATCTCAGTGTCAGTCTCAGTGTCAATCTTAGTGTCAACCCCAGTGACAGTCTCCGGAGAAATAAGCATGAAACAGAGAGTGGTAAACTCGGCTGAATGTTATTCCTGTGAACGGACTAACCAGTTTATTATTATATGCTGAGTATTTCCTTGTGATGGTTTAAATTCATGAACTACTTGAATTCGAATGATAAACTATAAGCCCTTTATGTGATGTCGCTCAGACATCCGACTGTGGCATTCTTATTACTTACTTTCGATATAGGCCCTTTACGTGATGTCGCTCAGATGTCCGACTGTGGCATTCTTATTACTTACTTTGGATATAAGCCCTTTAGGTGATGTCGCTCAAACCTCCGACTGAGGCATTTTTATTATTTACTTTCGATATAAGCCCTTTATGTGATGTCGCTCAGATGTCCGACTATGGCATTCTTATTATTTACTTTCGATATAAGCCCTTTATGTGATGTCGCTCAGACGTCCGACTGTGGCATTCTTGTTATTTACTTTCAATATAAGCCCATTATGTGATGTCGCTCAGATGTCCGACTTTGGCATTCTTGTTATAAACTTTTGATATAAGCCCTTTATGTTAATTTATTTTTACCTTTCGAGGCGTCGCTTCAGACACCTGATCGGTCTTCAGTTATTTTTATTGGGATTTCGGGAGGACTACCGCCTAACTTCCTTTTATTTATCGTGCAGTGCAAATTTATTATCTGAATGTGCATTACTAATCAGCTCACGTCCTTCATGTTTACGTTTGTTATATCTTATGTCCAAACTGTCTTGTGAGTACATTCAAAGTACTCACCTGGCTTGTTGATTTGGCCAGATGTTGGCGAAGGCGATCTTATGGATGAAGAGTTCGATAGTGAGTCCAACGCCTAGAGGATTCCCAGTCAGTCACGTCTGATCCTGGAGTTGATCCCTTGTATTATACACGCTTCCGCTACCCAAACAAAATCATCGAGCCTCACTCCGATGCTTGATGAGCTGTAAGATTTAGGAGTCATGTCACCCACTTCACTGTGACATATCCACCACCACTTTTTTTACGAGTTAGTAGTTATGCCACCATACCCTTGTGTCACATCCGCCTTTATGTATAATATCGGCGTGCTTGTAATAAATTGTTGAGCATCCTCAGCCCAACCTTGTATAATATTTAGTACTGCTGGATTTCTGTATCAAGGATTTGTCTACCAGTAAGAAGGATTCTTCTGTACTGGTCGACACAAGGGTCGGCTTTTCAATAAATGTTTTATTGGAAATCCGGTCCTGACAAACATGGTATTAGACCTAGGATGACTGTAGGAAGCCACTAGGTGAGTTCGCTAATCGGTTATTAGCGTATTAAGTGCTATTTTTGCATTTTGCAAACGTAGCAATTTTCTGTTAGTCATCATAAATTTATGACTTGACTATTCGGAATTTTTGTCTACTTTTGTAGATGGCTGGCAGCGACTGTGAGTCACAAGTGTTGACCAACATACCTGAGGGGTTCATCAGATTGCTCGTCTCCATCACCAAAGTCGCGATTGGGCCATCGGCTCGTCCGGAGTTCACACTCTACCAGCACAAGCTCAGCGATAGCGTATCTATGCACCAGGCCTCGGTGCAATTCAAGGGAGGACGTTCTGAGTCTCGCCACTTCCATATTGTGGGAAGGGCCATGCCTATGGAGAGGCATGCCATGCAGATGGCGAGGCGATAGCACGTCTCCGGGATGCGCTCCCTTCAATGAAGACCCGTCGCTACCACTACCTTCCCTGCCACGTGCCATACACTTGTCACTATGCATTCGCTTGCACTCGAGGGGAGAGAGATGAGGCTATTGAGATGCTTGTTGAGTATCTCAAAGCTCTGAGGAAGCTTTAGATAACCTCGTGGACAACTTTGTGGCTGCTCGTATGGACTTTGTTCAGGGCTGTTCCGCCAATAGGAGGGAGCTCCTCCGTACAGCACCACCACTGTCATACATATCATCCTCAGCATCCTATGCACCTGCCACCTTAGCCACCGCTCGCCGCCTGCCTACCACTGAGGAGTTTGACCAAGTCATTGCTCCTACTCCAGTCAGAGCTGCACCACCTACCGCGCCTGCACCAGTTCCTCAAACTAGTATTTTACGTCTAGAGCCTATTAGTGAGGAGGAGGTTGAGTCTCCAGCACCACTGGGTCTTGCCCTCGGCAGGCCGAAGGAAGTTTTCACCATCTCCGAGTGAGTACGCATAGCAGCCATGTGATGTGCCAGCTTGTATGATATGTTTATATGTTTATAGATTTGGTGAGAGTAGTTTGTGTGCGCATCATGTAGGAACTCGGAGAAGTGCACTAGCCTAAATAACATGTCAGGAATGTGTACGCACATCCTGAGTGATGTAATGTATAATTACGGCTTGCGTGTAAGATATGTATTGAGCGGTCCTTCTCCATGTGCAATCAAACATTTTCTTGAAAAATGCTGGAGTCCTTGAAATTTCCTCCTTTTCAAAATTATTTATTTTTGCCACTCAGTTTTTCTCATGAGTTTTGCAAAAAATACCCCAGAGTGGAATATGCCTCATCCCTGGACTCGTTCCATGCCAAGTCCGCCGGAAGAAAATTATAGTACCCAGACAAGTAACAATTTCACACAGGGGCAGTCAAGTTAGCAAGGCAGTGAAACAACATTTTCTCAAGTATGCCGCCTTTATGAGCAAAGCCAACAGCAGCATCAAGAAATGATGAACCATGTTATCAATATGGGAAATCACCGTGAACCATATCAGCAGCACCCCAAATTGTCTGGACTACAGAAGACGCGTCCCCTAACGTTCTCTCACACTGATAGACCTCTTGAGGCTGATGATTGGCTTCGAGACATTGAAAGGAAGTTAATTATTGCACAATGTTCAGACCGTGAGAAGGTACTTTATGCACCTCACTACCTCACTAGAGCAGCTGCATCATGGTGGGAAAATTTCCTACACATGCACCCCAATGAAAATAATATCACCTGGGAAGAATTTAAAGAAGGTTTTTGTGGGGCGCACATTCCAAGAAGCATTATGAAGATCAAGAAAAGTGAGTTTGATGACCTCAAGCAGAGAAGCATGACTGTGACTAAGTACAATAGTCATTTTACTCAATTATCTCGCTATGCCAACGAAGAGCATATGACTGAAAACAAAAAGATGGAAAAAAATTGGACGATCTGGCACCAGCACTTAAATGCCAACTGGTCGTACACACCTTTTAGGATTTCAAGACACTTGTGGACAAAGCTATTACCTTGGAAAATGAGCACCACAACTTGGAGGATTTTCGCAAGCGCGAAAGGGACAAGACTACTCATGATCGCAAGAACCGGAACAAGACTGATTTTCAGAAGATTGGAGCGAACAAACCCACAACCAATGTTCCACGCCCTAACAAAAAATTTCATGCAAGGGACAAGGATTTTACATATCGCCAAGGTGTTAATTGCACGCTTGTGGAGAGGAAGGACACTATGCCAAACAGTGCCCAAAACCAAGAAACTCGGCCCCCAAGCCGAACAACAATGGAAACAATTCGGCACCCAAGCGTAACAACTTCAACCCCAATAACAATCACAAGAAGGGTCACTTGAACCATGTGACCAAGGAGGAAGCACAGAATTCCCCGGATATCGTACTCGGTACGTTCCCTGTCAACACAATACCTGCCACGATTTTGTTTAATTCTGGAGCTTCTCACTCGTTCATTTCAAAGAAATTTGCTTTGCAACATGATTTTTCGATGTTTCCCTTGGAAAAATCCATGATCATCAAGTCCCCCGGGATTAAGCAAATCACTCAGAGTTACTGCCAAGGTGTGGTTATTGAGATTGAGGGACTAAAGTTTCAGGCAAACCTCATTGTATTGGAAAATAAGGGACTGGATGTTATACTAGGAATGGACTGGCTAACTACCAACAAGGGATTTATCAACTGCTTCAATCGGACTGTAATTCTTACTCATCATCGCGGGAAGACGATAAAAGTTTCAGCTCAGGAAAGACCAATGTCACAACAACCAAAGTTGAACAAGGTGGACATTTCATAGTTAAGAAAAGTTCCAGTGGTGTGTGAATTCCCTGACGTATTTCCCGAAGAACTACCGGGCATGCCACCAGACCGGGAAATAGAGTTCATCATTGAACTAGCACCCGGAACCACCCCCATTTACAAGAAACCCTATAGGATGGCACCCTCCGAGCTGGTGGAATTAAAGAAGCAGATAAAAGAATTACTGGACAAAGGATTTATACGGGCCAGCTCCTCGCCTTGTGGATCACCAGTATTATTTGCCAAGAAAAAGGATGGGACACTGAGATTATGTATAGACTATCGAGCACTCAACATGGTCACCATCAAAAACAAATATCCGATGCCACGGATAAATGATTTATTTGATCAGCTCGCTCAAGCCAAGGTTTTCTCAAAAATTGATTTAAGGTCGGGGTATAATCAATTAAAAGTACGGACGGAAGATATCCCTAAAACAGCATTCACCTCCAGATACGGATTATATGAGTTTACAGTAATGCCGTTTGGACTAACAAAAGCCCCCGCATATTTTGTCCATCTCATAAACAAAGTGTTTATGAAATTTATGGACAAATTTGTTGTGGTATTCATTGATGATATTCTGGTATACTCTAAGACACCAGAAGAACATGTAGAACATCTCAGAATTGTACTGGGAGAATTAAGGAAACATCAATTATACGCCAAATTTAGCAAATGTGAATTTTGGTTAAGACAGGTTGGTTTTCTAGGCCACGTATTGACCCAAGAAGGTGTTGCCGTGGACCCAGAAAAAGTCAAGGCCGTACTTGCCTGGAAACCACCAACCAATGTAACAGATGTACGAAGTTTTCTGGGGATGGCTGGATATTACAGAAGGTTTATCTAGGGGTTCTCCACCATAGGAAAACCAATGACACAGTTACTCAAGAAGGATAGGAAATTTGTATGGACTGAAGCTTGCGAGAAAAGTTTCCAAGAACTAAAAAGGAAATTAACAACAACACCAGTATTGGTTGTACCAGACATACACAAAAGTTTTGAAGTATATTGTAACGCATCCCGGAAAGGCCTCGGATGTGTACTAATGCAGGAAGGCAAAGTAGTAGCATATGCTTCCAGGCAACTACGAAAGCATGAAGAAAATTATCCTACGCATGATTTGGAATTGGCAGCAGTCATTCATGCACTCAAAGAGTGGCGGCACTTTTTTCTTGGAAATCGTTGTGAAATACATACGGATCATAAAAGCCTCAAGTATATTTTCACACAACCCGAACTCAACTTACGGCAACGATGCTGGTTGGAATTGGTGAAAGATTATGATGTTGGCATTCACTACCATCCAGGAAAAGCAAATGTAGTGGCAGATGCTCTTAGTTGAAACCCCAGCTCGGGCAACGATAGTCTACAGAAGTTGAGACTTGAATTTTAGCAGGAATTCACCAAACTGAATTTGGTGATGGTCACTGAAGGCAATGTGTCAAATTTGGAAATACAACCCACCCTTGTGGAACAGATTAAGAAGGCTCAACACGGACATCCCAGCATCGAAGGCATAAAAAGAAAAGTGAGCATGGGCAAAGCCTCAGAATTCGTCGTAGACGATGAGGGAATATTATGGTACGGAGACAGGCTCTGCGTGCCAAATATAGAGGACCTCAAACAACAAATTCTAGCTGAAGGACACACCACTCCATATTCAATCCACCCTGGAGGAACCAAAATGTATAAGGACATTCAGGAAAAGTTTTGGTGGCACGGTATGAAGAGAGGTATAGCCACTTTCATTGTGTGTTGTGATTCTTGCCAGCGCATTAAAGCCGAGCACCAAAAACCAACTGGACTATTACAGCCAAACAGAATACCTGAGTGGAAATGGGACGAAATTGGAATGGATTTTGTTGTCGGACTACCTCGGTCACAGCACAGAAATGATGCCATATGGGTCATCACAGATAGATTAACCAAGGTGGCACATTTCATTCCCGTAAAGACAACCTACACCATTCAGAAGCTTGCCAAACTTTATCTCTCCCGTATAGTTTGTCTGCATGGAATCACAAAGACTATAATATCTGACAGGGGCACTCAATTCGTTTCTAATTTTTGGGATCATTTACAACAGGCTCTGGGAACTCAACTAGCATTCAGTACAACATACCACCCCCAAACTGATGGACAAACTGAATGCATGAACCAAATTTTAGAGGACATGCTGAGAGCATGTGTTCTCACCTATGGAACTAGTTGGGAAGAAAGCTTGCCATACGCCGAGTTCGCATACAACAACAATTACCAATCCAGTGTACAAATGGCACCTTTTGAAGCCTTGTACGGGCGGAGATGTCGTACCCCATTAAATTGGTCAGAAACAAGAGACAGTCATATCTTCGGCCCAGACATGCTCAAGGAGGCTGAGGAGAAAGTTAGACTAATCAGGGACCGACTCAAGACAGCTCAAAGCCGACAAAAGAGCTATTACGATCAAAAACATCGTGAAGTCAGCTTTGAACCCGGTGAATATGTGTATCTACGAGTATCTCCTATGAGGGGACTGCAACGATTCAAAGTTAAAGGAAAGCTAGCACCACGATTTATTGGACCCTTCTGTGTGGTTGCACGGAGAGGCACAGTAGCCTACCAGCTAGACCTACCCAAAGAGCTGTCAGACATCCACGACGTGTTCCACGTCTCATAGTTGAGGAAATGTGTGAACAACCTGGAGAAGCAGGTATCTCATGAGAGCATTGACAAGCAACCAGACCTCGCCTACGCGGAACGTCCAATAAAAATATTGGAGGAGTCTGAAAGAAGGACCCATCGGAAAACAACTAAGTTTTTCAAGGTTCAGTGGAGCAATCACACCGAGGATGAAGCAACATGGGAAAGAGAGGATTTCCTTTAGGCAGAATACCCACACCTATTTGAGGATCAGCTGAAATCTCGGGGACGAGATTTTTCCTAAGGGGGTAGGTGTTGTAAAACTCCAAAAAATTTGATTTGGTTTTATCAAATATTTTGTTCTCTAAATTGGAAGGGGGTTATTTAATTTTTTCTTAAAACCTCTCCTTCTCAAAAAATTTATGGCAAATATTTTTTGGTGTTCTTCTCAACCTTGATTTTTGGTCTTGAAGGATTTTTCATCTTGTGTTAGCTCAACCCAAATAACATTGGAAGGTTTTTGCAATACTTTTCATTAAAAAGAATTCCATTAAAACTTTTGGATTTATTCTTCCCCTTTCAAAAAGTGTCCTCTTGCCATGGCCTTTGAAGAAAATCTTATTCCAAAACTATCTCCCCACTTTGAGTCAAGCCAAGCATCCTATTCCAGCAAGTCTCATCCTCTTTTAAATTTTATTTCTATTTATTTTGCCCTCAAAATCATTTTCTGTCATTTATTTGGACTTTGGTAGTTTACAAAGGAACTACCATTTTCCCTTTGAGTTTTGACTCCAATTAAACTACTCTGACTAGTCCTTAGCACCCTCAACCAAGATCCTTCAAGATCCACTTGTCCACAGTTATAATTTTTCAAAATTTGCCCACTGCAAGTTTGGACCAGATTAGCCATTTTTGGTGAAATTCATTTGTTTTCTCTTCCTAAAAATCTGAGATAATTCAGGCGGCCCCTAGATGCATCAAGAGACCACCTCACCAAAGATCAGCTCCAGAAAAAATTTCCACATGCCAAGATCATTTCATCGAACAGTTGGCATGCACTGTTGCTGTTCAAATTCAGAAAATTCAGAGTTTCACTGTTGGGTTCAGTCGACAACGTCGTTTTCTTCAGAGCACGGAGTCGATCTCGCCAGTAACTGATGTGGAGCCTTGCTCCCTGTTCCCCCTCCTTATCCAGAGCGCGGCACTGTCGTTTGGATGGGCACAAGCATCGGTGGCGACGTGTCCCGCCAACGCCGACGTCTTCCGCGCTGGCAGAGCCACCCGTGGCGGCCAACAGGGGCCAGCCCTGCAGAACGGCGCCGTCCGGCACCGCCCACACCACCAGAGGCCTCCGCGTGGCCGTCTCCTTCCCTGTGCATGCTGCAGCACCGTCGCCGTGGCCAGAGAAGCGCAGAGCGCGCTCGCTGCCGCCGACGTGCCCGTGAGCCGTTCCGTCGAGGGCTTGGAGTGTCGCCCAAGTCTTGCCTAGTTTAGCCTCTGGATGGAACCAGTAGACCAACACGTTGATGCCCAATCGCCTAAAACCCCCCATTCGGCCACTACCTCACCGTAATCACCACCGGAGTTATCCCGTTCACGGCAACCGCCTCGGATCTGCTATAAAAGGAGCCCTCGAGCTCGCCTTCGACGCTGCACCACACCTCCACCTCACCAGAGCCCCGCCTAGCTAGTAGGAGGACCTCGAGGAGGTCTTCTTCCCTGACTCCGGCCGCCCCTATCCACTTCGGGCTCCGGCATGATTCCCTCTGGCGAGACCACCCTCGCCTCTCAGACCGTGCCAGTCGCCTCCTAGTACACCCACTCCTCTAACCCGAGCCCCAATTCGACACTTGCAGCCCTCCCCGGCGAGATCCACCACCGCCCGAACCACCGTCCGCGGGAGTGAAGGCCGCCCTCAACATGGTGCTCGCCGACGACCAAGTCCACCACCCACCGACACGGAACTGCCCCGTGAGTACACTCGCTGTCGATCGTCGTCGGCGACCACCGCAAGCTTCGGGCGCCGGTGTGCTCTGTTTCAAAATTCAAACCTGATGAGTGGGACCCCCACGTCAACCTCTCTTATTCTAATCGAAACGTTTTCTGAAAATGCCTTCGGGCAAAGTATGCTTTCTCTGTTGGGTAGCATATTTCTTAGCGAAACGTTTTCTGTTTTTATAAACAAACCCTTGGAAACTTTCTGTTTCATTATAGATAAGTCCCTGGGCTAACCTTTATAACTTTTTAACAGAAGATGATTTTGAATTGATTCTTTTTCTGTCATCTTTATTTTTCTGTCTAGTTTTTTAATCATATTTATTTGAAAAAAAATTGGAACAATTTTTATGCACACACGGTATTTACATTAGTATGCGCTTTCTTTATACCGTAGATACCAGAGGAGGTGACGGAACCGCGAACTTCGCCGAGCTAGACTCCGACTACTCCGAACCAGGCAAGCATGTTTGAACCTTTGATATGATGAGTATTTTGCATGTTTGCTCGAGTAGTTTTTCTCATGGCATGTGAGGGAGTCCTGGATTAGGGGTGTTCGGGTAGCCGGACTATACCTTCAGCCGGACCCCTGGACTATGAAGATACAAGATTGAAGACTTCGTCCCGTGTCCGGATGGGACTTTCCTTGGCGTGGAAGGCAAGCTTGGCGATGCGGATATTCAAGATCTCCTACCATTGTAACCGACTCTGTGTAACCCTAACCCAATCCAATGTCTATATAAACCGGAGGGTTGTAGTCCGTAGGCAATCAACTCCATATACAACAATCATACCATAGGCTAGCTTCTAGGGTTTAGCCTCCTTGATCTCGTGGTAGATCTACTCTTGTACTACCCATATCATCAATATTAATCAAGCAGGACATAGGGTTTTACCTCCATCAAGAGGGCCCGAACCTGGGTAAAACATCGTGTTCCCTGCCTCCTGTTACCATCCGGCCTAGACGCACAGTTCGGGACCCACTACCTGAGATCCACCGGTTTTGACACCAACATTGTTGCTTTCATTGAGAGTTCCTCTGTCTCGTTGCCTTTAGGCCCGATGGCTCCTTTGATCATCAACAACGATGCGGTCCAGGGTGAGACTTTGCTCCCCGGACAGATCTTCGTCTTCAGCGGCTTCGCTCTGCGGGCCAATTCGCTCGGCCACCAGGAGAAGATCGAAAGCTACGCCCCTGGCCATCAAGTCAGGTTTGGAAGCTTAAACTACACGGCTGACATCCGCGGACACTTGATCTTCGATGGACTCGCGCCATGGCCAAGCGCGCCACACTATCTCGAGAGGCATGATCTAGCTCTACCCCCGGACAGTGTCCTGGAGGCCGCACACGCATCAGTTCCGACCCCTAACTCGGAGCCTATTGCGCCAATCGAGGATGAGCGGTTGGATGTCACCTCGGGGGCTGCGATCCCAAAAGTGATCGAGCCGAACGCTAGCCCCGCACTCTGCACGACCCGTGACTCCGAGGATCCGGACCCCTCCCCGGACTTCGAACCCCCGGCGCCCCTGCCAATCGAATCCGATTGGGCGCCGATAATGGAGTTCACCGCCGCAGACATCTTTCAGCGTTCGCCTTTTGGCGACATCCTGAATTCTCTTAAGTCTCTCTCTTTATCAGGAGAGCCCTGGTCGGACTACGGTCAGCGAGGGTGGGATACGGGCGATGAGGAAATTCAAAGCCCACCCACCACCCACTTTGTAGCCACTGTCGACGATCTAACCGACATGCTTGACTTCAGCTCCGAAGACATCGACGGCATGGACGACGATGTAGGAGACGAACAGGAACCAGCACCTGTAGGGCGCTGGAAGGCCACCTCGTCATATGACATATATATGGTGGGTACTCCAAAAGATGGAGATGGCGATGGAACAGTGGGGGATGACGCCCCCAAGAAACAGTTAAAGCGCCAGCGTCAGCGGCGCCGCTCTAAATCCCGCCAAAGCAAAAACGGTGATTCCGTCACGGGAGATAATACTACCCCGGATAGCGTCGAAGAACACCCACCTCAGCAAGATTCGGCACAGGAAGATGGAGAAGCCAGCCCTCATGAGAGAGCGGCAGACCGAGAGGACGATGATGATAACTATACGCCTCCCTCCGAAGACGAGGCAAGCCTCGATGACGACGAATTCGTCATACCATCAGACCCCGCCGAACAAGAGCGTTTTAAACACAGGCTTTTAGCCACGG
Source organism: Triticum dicoccoides (assembly GCF_002162155.2). Lineage (NCBI taxonomy): Eukaryota > Viridiplantae > Streptophyta > Magnoliopsida > Poales > Poaceae > Triticum > Triticum dicoccoides. The sequence goes on along the minus strand of NC_041392.1, from coordinate 544,685,935 downwards.
CAAGCAGCCTCAAGAAAAAGCAGCAACAGCTTAGAGCTGCCCAAGATTTGCTAGCTGACAGATGGACTGAAGTCCTTGCGGCCGAAGAGTATGAACTCGAACGCCCCTCCAAGAGTTACCCGAAGCGCAGGCCGCTACCCCGATCAGAGGTGGAAGCACCTACATCACCAGCGCATGACATGGAAGACCGGCCACCTCGCAGCCGCGACAGAGAGGCCTCTCGGCCCTCCACCCAAGCCATGCCCCGACGCCGCTCAACTAAGGCACGGGAAAATGCGCCCGACCTACGAGACATACTGGAGGATAAGGCAAGACAAACAAGATCGATCTACGGATTGCACAGGCGCCCTACGGCATGTGACAATGATATTCACTCCGGATACAACAAATCCGGCCGGGCCGAACACAACAGACATAGCTCTTCCGAGCCGCGTCGTGATATAGCCCAGTACAGAGGCGCCGCACACCCGCTATGCTTCACGAATGAAGTGATGGATTTATAAAATCCCATAGGTTTCAAACCCGTAAACATCGAATCATACGATGGCACAACAGATCCGGCGGTATGGATCGAGGATTATCTCCTTCACATCCACATGGCACGCGGCGATGATCTACACGCCATCAAATACCTCCCGCTCAAACTTAAAGGACCAGCCCGGCATTGGCCTAACAGCTTGCCAGCAGACTCAATCGGTTCTTGGGAGGACCTGGAAGCCGCATTCCTCGACAACTTCCAGGGCACTTACGTGCGACCGCGGGATGCCGACGACTTAAGCCACATAATTCAGCAGCCAGAGGAATCGGCCAGACAATTCTGGACACGGTTCCTAACAATGAAAAACCAGATAGTCGACTGTCCGGACGCAGAGGCCCTAGCAGCCTTCAAGCATAACATCCGCGACGAGTGGCTTGCCCGGCACCTGGGACAGGAAAAGCCGAAATCCATGGCAGCCCTCGCGACACTCATGACCCGCTTTTGCGCGGGAGAAGACAGCTGGCTAGCTCACAGTAACAACTTATCAAAGAACCCTGGTAATTCGGATACCAAGGACAAAAGTGGCAGGACACATCGGAATAAGCAAAAATGCTGCATTAACAGTGACAGCAATGAAGACACGGCAGTAAATGCCGGATTCAAAGGCTATAAATCCGGTCAGCGGAAAAAGCCATTCAAAAAGAATACTCAGGGCCCGTCCAGTTTGGACCGAATACTCGATCGCTTGTGCCAGATACATGGCACCTCCGAAAGGCCTGCCAATCACACTAACAGGGATTGTTGGGTGTTCAAGCAGGCAGGCAAGTTAAGGGCCAAAAACAGAGACAAGGGGCTGCATAGCGACGACGAGGAGCCCAAGCCGCCGAACAATAATGGACAGAAGGGCTTTCCCCCACAAGTGCGGACGGTGAACATGATATACGCAACCCACATTCCCAAGCGGGAGCGGAAGCGTGCGCTACGGGATGTATACGCAATGGAGCCAGTCGACCCAAAGTTCAACCCATGGTCCTCCTGCCCGATCACTTTCGATCGAAGGGACCATCCCACTAGCATCCGTGATGGCAGCTTCGCCGCATTGGTTCTCGACCCAATCATCGATGGATTTCATCTTACAAGAGTCCTCATGGACGGCGACAGTAGCCTGAACCTGCTTTATCAGGATACAGTGCGGAAAATGGGCATAGATCCCTCAAGGATTAAGCCCACAAGAACGACCTTTAAAGGCATTATACCAGGTGTAGAAGCCAGCTGTACAGGCTCAGTAACACTTGACGTGGTCTTCGGATCCCCGGACAATTTCCGAAGCGAAGAGTTAATCTTCGATATAGTCCCGTTTCACAGTGGCTATCACGCCCTGCTCGGACGAACCGCATTCGCAAAGTTCAATGCGGTGCTGCACTACGCATATCTCAAGCTCAAGATGCCAGGCCCTCAAGGAGTAATTACGGTCAACGGAAACACCGAACGCTCCCTCCGTATGGAGGAGCACACGGCGGCTCTCGCAGCGGAGGTACAAAGTAGCCTTCTCAGGCAATTCTCCAGTCCGGCCATTAAAAAGCCAGACACTGCCAAGCGCGCCCGGAGTAACCCACAGCAGGACCGCCTGGCACACTCTGAGCAAGCGTAGCAATGCGGCCCCAACCCCAGCTTTCACGACATAGCGAAACCAGTACCTCGCATACATAACCTTGCCCTTGAAATACCATGGGCACAGGGGAAGGGGCACAATAATGGCACGCCCAAAATACGGCTTAAAACGTACTAGGGGCTGCCGGATTCTTTTTTTTATTTTTTCTTACTTTCAGGGCTCCATACTTCGGACGACCTGTTCGGCAATTCGACTGCCGCACAAACGATGCAAGATCCAGGGAGGCAGACAAGCCATGCCGCATTATGGAACTCCCAGGTGGTCTCTGTTACGAGCGGTATACCTGTTTTAAATACAATTCCGCGGCCTGCCCCTGGTCAGGACATACTGAATAGTCCAATATCTTTTTCTTACCGCACTATTTGTATCATTCAGCTTTGATAAATAGCCTCTCTATAAACAATGCTTAGCTTCTTGTCTATTTTTTGCACTATCTTCTTTTCACATTTGTGTTTATTAAATGACATGATTGCACCCGTACACCATGGTATGGCAAACACGCCAGGGGCTTCAGTACCCCTCATTATGGCATGAGAAGTCCGTACACTTTCACAAGTGCGGCACCCCGAACTTATAGCACTATATGCATCAGCTCCGAATCATGATTTGAGTCAATAGTTGGGTTTGCCTGGCTCCTATGTTTTGGTGCCTTACGTTCCGCTCTATCGGCTAAGGTAGCACTAGGAGAACCACTGCGATTGTGCCCCGGTTCAGCTGGGTTAAACACCTCAGTGGAGAAAGCTAAAACAGACTGTCATGATGAGGCGAGAGACCGGTCGCTGTTCGAGAGGTTTTTCGAGTCCCTAAAGACTTATGCCGCTTCGAGCGAGGAGCTGGCTTTGTCCGGCCAAGGCGTGGATAGCGCCCCGAACTCGGTCTTCCGAACTAGGGGCTTCGCCGAAATTTAAAATTATAGAGTTCTATGGCTAAGTGAGAGTGTTCAAGCATTATAGTCCGATTGCCTGGTTCGTTGTGCCGAGCGCCTCCCTCAAAGGACCCAACTATGGGAAAAAGAGCGCTCAGGTTTATCCTGAACACCCCAGCACTAGTGGCATGGGGCAGAAGCCGACGACTAGCCATCTCTCAATTTTTTGATAAACGGCCGCACAGAAAGTAATATTTTGAATTCAATAAGCATTGCTTAACGCATATGAACAAGTTTTTAGCGCACAGGATAAACACGAGCGAGTTCATTCAAAAATCACATCCTTGGTACATTCATCCGCCACAAGGCGGGCACCTGCAAGAACATCCTTGTAGTAGTTCTCGGGCTTGCGATGCTCCTTCCCCAGCGGCGGCCCGTCCTTCACAAGCTTCTCACCGTCCAGCTTACCCTAGTGCACCTTTGCACGGGCAAGGGCCCGACGGGCACCTTCGATGCAGACGGAGCGCTTCATGACCTCGAGCCTCGGACAGGCCTCCACCAGCCGCCGCACCAGCCCGAAATAGCTCCCAGGTAGGGCCTCTCCGGGCCACAGCCGAACTATGAAGCCCTTCATGGCCTGTTCGGCCGCCTTGTGGAGCTCGACCAGCTGTTTCAACTGGTCGCTCAAAGGCACAGGGTGTCCGGCCTCAGAATACTGAGACCAGAACACCTTCTCCGTCGAGCTGCCCTCTTCAGCTCGGTAGAATGCGGCGGCATCGGATACGCTGCGGGGAAGATCTGTGAATGCCCCTGGAGAGCTCCGGATTCGGGTAAGTAACAAGTAGTTTACTTTTATATTTCTGCTTTGCATTAAGAATGCCTTACCCGCTGCTATCTTCCTCATCTCCTCCAACTCTTGGAGGGCCTTTTGGGCTTCGGCCTTGGCAGACTTGGCAGTCTCAAGGGCCGTCGAGCTCGGATGCTTGCGCCTTTGACTCAAGCTCAAAACTCTCATGTTTTTTCATGAGAGCCTAAAGCTCTTGCTGCACCTCGCCGACCTGAGCCCCAAGTCTGTCTCGCTTGGTGTGCTCCGCGGCCGTTTTCTTTTCGGCCTTAGACAGCGCCTGCTTAAGGGTCGCCACCTCAGTCGTGGCCCCTACAATAAGCAGTACAATCCTGTTTTTTTTTGCAATCACGCCTTTTTATAGGCACTTTTCCTGTAAGGTATTTCTTACCTTCTTTCTCCTCGAGCTGCCGCTTGGCAAGGCCGAGCTCTTGCTCGGTCCGCTGGAGGTCCTGCTTCAGGACACCCACCTCCGCAGCCAGTGCGGTGGTGGATAGCAGCGAAGCCTGCATACACATATTGACTCTTTTTGTTAGACTCCTGCGAAATTTAATAGATCCTCTATTCGGCTTTTCTTTCCGAACGCCAAACAGAGCAACAGGGGCTACTGTCTATGCGGTAATATTTTTACATATTTTTACTTACCTTGAAGCCTGTTAGAAGGCTAGCGCAAGCTTCAGTCAGTCCGCTCTTGGCGGACTGAACCTTCTGGATCACCGTACTCATAATAGTACGGTGCCCCTCGTCGATGGAGGCGCCGTCAAGCACCTCCAGCAGATTGTCCGGCACCTCCGGTTGGACGGAGGCCGCCGGCTCAGAAGGCTTGCTCCTCTTGGAAGGAGTTCACCTACCGCGGTCAGAACTGTGGAAGATTACGGCGCGGTGTCCGGCACAAAGCCGGACTTGGAGCCCTGGGGGGCCTTATCCCCTTCACTCCTGGAGTCTGGGAGGTTGCCTTGCGGCTCCTCCAGGACCACCTCCTCCTGCCCCGGAGCTTGTCGCGATGCCACTTCGGCGTCGTCTGCAGTGCAGGGGCAGACAGCGGGCGGAACTGAGTTCACGTCCGATGAGTCCAAGGAGCCGCCCGACGATTCATTGAATTCGGCCCGGGGCGGGCTGCATAATTACGTTCGACATTAGGGAAAGCTGTGCAACAAAGGAACATCATGAGTTACTCTGATATCCGAACTTACGATTTCGCCGGACGCTTGGCCCTGTTTCACCACTCCTCTCCGCCCTCTTCGGTGTCGGGGGAGTAGTCCGGCGGAGGGGTCTTCCTTTTCCTAGACCCCTTGGCCTCCCCCGTTGGGGCGGCCTTCCTCTTCTCTCCTCCCTCTGCTGGGGAAGAGAGTTTTCTTCTTCCTCCTCCTCGTTTTCACGGGAAGAGGGCGTCTCGGACTCGTCGGATGACGAGTCTGACACCACCACGTTACGGGCACTCCTTCGAGTCCCCGTGGTCTTCTTCTTCTTGGCCTTCTTCTCCGGCACCACATAAGGCGCCGGAACCAGCAGCTTCACTAGTAGAGCTGGGGCTGGGTCTTCGGGTAGCGGAGCCGGACAGTTAATCGGTCCGGATATCGCCCGCCAAGCCTGTCAAAGGTAAGGGAGTTTAGATCCCGCATAGAGTCAACCTATGAAGAAAGCTTAACATCGTGTAAAAGATGAAGATAGCTTACCTCGCTAGCGTGACGCTGCAAGCTGTATCCGCGGTCCTCGGAAGCGGATGCGGGAGCCTCGGCGCCCTTGAATAGCACCTTCCAGGCATCTTCGTACGTCGTGTCGAAGAGCCTGCTAAGGGTTTGGTGCTGCGCCGGGTCGAACTCCCACAGATTAAAATCCCGTTGTTGGCACGGGAGGATCTGGCGGACAAGCATAACCTGGATTACATTAACAAGCCGGATTGGCTTATTCACCAGGGACTGGATGCATGTTTGCAATCCAGTCACCTCTTTTTCGTCACCCCATGACAGGCCCGTCTCTTTCCAGGACATAAGCCGCGTGGGGGGTCCGGATCGGAACTCGGGGGCTATGATCCAGTTTGGATCGCGTGGCTTGGTGATGTAAAACCACCCGGATTGCCACCCCTTTAGGGTCTCCACAAAAGAGCCCCCGAACCATAGGACGTTGGCCATCTTGCCCGCCATGGCACCTCTGCACTCCGCCTGGCTGCTGCGCACCACCTTGGGCTTGACGTTGAAGGTCTTGAGCCAGAGGCCGAAATGAGGGCGGACGCGGAGGAAAGCCTCACACACGACAATAAACGCCGAGATGTTGAGGATGAAGTTCGGGGCCAGATCATGGAAATCTAGGCCGTAGTAGAACATGATCCCCCGGACAAATGGGTGGAGTGGAAAACCCAGTCCGCGGAGGAAGTGGGGAAGAAATACTACCCTCTCATGGGGCCTTGAGGTGGGGAGAAGCTGCCCCTTTTCGGGAAGCCGATGCGCGATGTCCTTGGACAGGTATCCGGCCTTCCTTAGCTTCTTGACTTGGCCCTCCGTAGCGGAGGAGACCATCCACTTGCCTCCCGCTCCGGACATTGCTGGAGAAGGTTGAGGTGGGAAGTGCGGGCTTGGGCGCTGGAGCTCGAGTGCGCAGGAGATGGATAGGCAAAGGAGGAAGAAGGCGTAGGTAAAAAGGTGGATCCTTATCCCCTTATATGGGCGGATGCGGTTGTGCGTCCCCACCAGCCTAGTAAAACTCGCTTGCCTCCCAAGCGCCGTGATAAATGGCGCGGTTGGGTTACCCACGCTCGTATTGATGAGAATCCCGTAAAGGGGGTACACAATCTCTGCTTTGACAAGACGTGCCAAGGAAACCGCCTCGCAAAACATGCTGAGGTGGAAAAGTAAAAACGATTCGAGTGAAGGGCTTGGCTGTAGTGTGATGACGCACTGTGGAATACGTCAGCAGATTTGATTTGTGTTTATATCATTCTCTCTATGGCAATATATGGAAGCTTATTTTGCAGAGCCGGACACTACTCTTGGTGTTTAGAATCTTCTATGAAGGACTTGGAGGAGGAACCCGCCTTGCAATGCCGAAGACAATTTGCGCGCCGGACTCATCGTCATTGAAGCCTGGTTCAGGGGCTACTGAGGGAGTCCTGGATTAGGGGGTATTCGGGTAGCCGGACTATACCTTCAGCCGAACTCCTGGACTATGAAGATACAAGATTGAAGACTTCGTCCCGTGTCCGGATGGGACTTTCCTTGGCGTGGAAGGCCAGCTTGGCGATGCGGATATTCAAGATCTCCTACCATTGTAACCGACTCTGTGTAACCCTAACCCAATCCGGTGTCTATATAAACCGGAGGGTTGTAGTCTGTAGGCAATCAACTCCATATACAACAACCATACCATAGGCTAGCTTCTAGGGTTTAGCCTCCTTGATCTCGTGGTAGATCTACTCTTGTACTACCCATATCATCAATATTAATCAAGCAGGACGTAGGGTTTTACCTCCATCAAGAGGGCCCGAACCTGGGTAAAACGTCGTGTTCCCTGCCTCCTGTTACCATCCGGCCTAGACGCACAGTTCGGGACCCACTACCCGAGATCCGCTGGTTTTGACACCGACAGCATGTTTATATAAGCATTAGTGAATGTTATGTTGCATGCAAGGCAAGCTACAGGTGAGGTTCGAAGTTTGATATGTTCATATGATGATAAGATAACCTGATCATGTGGTGGCATGATAGGTTGTAAGATGGTATTGTTGAAGCAAGCCAGTCTTACGTCAACCATGTAACTCCAGTGTTAACATGGATCAAGTCTCGAACCCGTTCGTTTCCCATTCGTGCTACCACATGTTTTCTGAAAAGAGTGCAGTTTAGTAAGTTGCAAACCTCTTTCCTTGTACACACCAAACAGAGGGACCGCAATGAGGGTTCCATGGCCCTGGATTAAAGCCCGTCATCTGGTCAGGGGGGCATGGGTGTTTCCGGTTGGGACCGAGAGGGGGGCACCCCTTAGAGCACGCGATATAAATTTGATCCCATGCTATTCGAGGTTGTGACCTCCCCGTCTTAAAGTTTTTTTTGAACGCTGCCTAGGGTGATTCCTGGCAGCAGAATGTGGAATGGGTGTGTACTGGTGAGATGTGTTTCTTCTAAAACACCGTAAACGGAACTAGTCCTTTGTGACTACTGAAATCTGTTGGCTGTGGTTATAGAGTACAAACTCTGCAGAGTCAAACCATTCAAGTATCCATGTCCACGACCAGGGACCTGGACGTTATCTCAGTGTCAGTGTCAGTCTCAGTGTCGATCTCAGTGTCAACCCAAGTGACAGTCTCCGGAGAAATAAGCATGAAACTGAGAGTGGTAAACTCGGCTGAATGTTATTCCTGTGAACGGACTAACCAGTTTATTATTATATGCTGAGTATTTCCTTGTGATGGTTTAAATTCATGAACTACTTGAATTCGAATGATAAACTATAAGCCCTTTATGTGATGTCACTCAGACGTCCGACTGTGGCATTCTTATTACTTACTTTCGATATAGGCCCTTTACGTGATGTCGCTCAGACGTCCGACTGTGGCATTCTTATTACTTACTTTCGATATAAGCCCTTTAGGTGATGTCGCTCAAACGTCCGACTGAGGCGTTCTTATTATTTACTTTCGATATAAGCCCTTTATGTGATGTCGCTCAGACGTCCAACTGTGGCATTCTTATTATTTACTTTCGATATAAGCCCTTTATGTGGTGTCGCTCAGACGTCCGACTGTGGCATTCTTGTTATTTACTTTCGATATAAGCCCTTTATGTGATATCGCTCAGACGTCCGATTGTGGCATTCTTGTTATTTACTTTCGATATAAGCCCTTTATGTGATGTCGCTTAGACGTCCGACTGTGGCATTCTTGTTATTTACTTTCAATATAAGCCCTTTATGTTAATTTATTTTTACCTTTCGAGGCATCGCTTCTGACACCCGATCGGTCTTCAGTTATTTTTATTGGGATTTCGGGAGGACTACCGCCTAACTTCCTTTTATTTATCATGCAGTGCAAATTTATTATCTGAATGTGCATTACTAATCTGCTCATGTGCATCATGTTTACGTTTGTTATATCTTATGTCCAAACTGTCTTGCGAGTACATTCAAAGTACTCACCTGGCTTGTTGATTTGGCCAGATGTTGGCGAAGGCGATCTTATGGATGAAGAGTTCGATAGCGAGTCCGACGCCTAGAGGAGTCCCAGTCAGTCACGTGCGATCCTAGAGTTGATCACTTGTATTATACACGCTTCCGCTACCCAAATAAAATCATCGAGCCTCACTCCGACGCTTGATGAGCTGTAAGATTTAGGAGTCATGTCACCCACTTCACTATGACATATCCACCACCACTTTTTTTACAAGTTAGTAGTTATGCCACCATACCCTTGTGTCATACCGCATTTATGTATAATATCGGCGTGCTTGTAATAAATTGTTGAGCATCCTCAGCCCAACCTTGTATAATATTTAGTACTGCTGGATTTCTGTATCAAGGATTTGTCTACCAGTAAGAAGGATTCGTCTGTACTGGTCAACACAAGGGTCGGCTTTTCAATAAATGTTTTATTGGAAAACGGGTCCTAACACGCAACCAAGCTCAAGGAGGAGCTCGAAGAAGATCGTGTTCCTTATGTTGTTTCCGTTTCCTGTTGATCAGTAGTGGAGCCCAGTTGGGGCGATCGGGGATCTGTAGCATTAGGGGTAGTCTTCTTTTATTTTGGTTCCGTAGTCGGACTTTGATTATATCTGTATGATGTAATGCTATATTTATGCTATTGTGTGACATGGAGACTGTAAGCCAACTATGTACCTCTTTTCCTTATTCGTTACATGGGTTTTGTGAAGATTACCCCACTTGCGACATTGCTTACAATGCGGTTATGCCTCTAGGTCGTGCTTCGACACGTGGGAGATATAGCCGCATCATGGGCGTTACACCGCCTCCCTGTCACCTTCGGCAAGTGCGACAATTACCGCACCAAGCTCATCGACTTTGATGTCGCCCACATCCGCATACCGTACAATGCCATCCTTGGGTATCCGGCCCTGGCCAAGTTTATGGCAGTGATCCAACACGGCTAAAATATGCACAAGATGCCAGGAAGCTGGGGCATCATCACGGTCGCCTGCAAGGAAAGGGACGCTATGTGCTCTCTCGAGCGCGCTTACCAGGCTGCGGCGGCAGAAAATCCAGATAACGAAGGCAACGTCTACCCTCCTGAGGTTGTCCCCAAGAAGAAGAAGTAGCTGCTCTGCCAAGGGCTTCAAGAGGGCGGAGTCTCCAGCGACACCACCTCAGGATCTACGCCCATGGATGGGGCGCCTTCCTCCCTCGCATAGGAAGGAACGCCTGGCGCCCTCCTCGGGCTGGGCTCGGGGGCTCTCTTTTGGAGGTCCTCTGACTTAGCAAATGTAACGAGGGAGGCGCTCGGGCGCCACGTGGAGGCATGCTTCAATGCACGCTTCCTTCATCGGGGCACAAGGCACGAGTTGCCTGGTGCTCAGGAGTTCATCACCAAGGCCACCAAGGAGCTTCAATAGGCAAGAGCCATGCGCGGCGACCGCCGCCCACCAACTGGCACAGCTCCTCATCCTGGCGCGGACGACGAGCTGCGCGTCTGCGTTGACATTCCAGGGATCAATAGGGCGGCATCTTAGGGGCGCTTCTAGCCATCGAGCGTTGGTCGGTGCAGGGGTCCCCTGTAAAGCTACGTTCTCATGCCCTTCGGCCTGCCGAACGCAGTTGTTGCCTTCCACTGGCTCATGCGGGGCATCCTGGCGGCTCGCAAGGCCAGGCGCCAGGCCGTCCTGGGGGAGGAGGAGTCGGAACCTCTGGGGTCCCTTGGGAATCGGCCGCCGGACGACTCATGAGGAGCGACTTCTTCAGCGCGTATCTTCAGCTGCTCTAATACCTCTTCAACAACGGTGCCAGGTGACATTTTCTGGTTTATTCAGCTGGGGGCGCCCCTCGGGCTGCATCATTCCCAGGTCACACGGGTCTGTCCCTGCGACGTGTTTCTTTTTGCATCTTAGGCTTACTCTGTTGGGGGCGCCCCTCAGGCTGCATCATCCCTAGGCCGCACGGGTCCGTCCCCGTGGCATGTATCATTCTTGCATCTATTCTGAACTAGCTTGCCTCCTTACATGGGTTGCTTTATGATTATCGCCTCCCTGGTTATTACTCATCGCGGGCTCCTGCATTGCTGATCGGCCACTTGCTCATCCTGCAACGGGGGTTTCACATGCTGGCACGGCGCTTGTGCTCGGTTCCATCCCTACAACACTGATAAACCTGTGCGATCGAGCTCTGGCTCACGGCCCGCTCCACGCACGTCACCTAACCAAATCTGCAGTTCCTTCATCTTCTTGTGTAAGGGTCAATGGCAGGATGGCAAACACGGCTATGAGCTACACTCTCTCCTCGCACTAACTCGCGGGGATCTCTGGAGCCTAGCTACAGGTGGCCCTACCAGCTGCTCTCTTTCATGCGCTTCGCTTGCATGTTAAAGGGAGGGCTCCTGAGCATCGCGCCTCAGGATCTCTTACTGACTCTCCAGCCCTCACCCCCGGGCCTTGACCACGGCATCGCGACATGGCATACCAGCGATGGCTGAGCTTTGCTCGAGGGTCGGGACCCGAGGACGCAGAGCACTTAGGAGAGTGTGACAGGGGGAGGCTGGCGCGGACCTAACCTGGCAGTATCACCATCATTGGCGCATAAATCGGGCGCTATGCAAGGAATCGCCTCAGGCTCGCTAAGGTAAGTCACGCATTCAAGTTAGCCCAACACTGCAACTCAGGATTTTTCGACTCTAGCAGCCTTGCTCTAGCAATGTCGCCTTCCTGTTTTGCCTTTAGGGAGCTACTTGCACACCAAGGGGGACCTCTTGAGCATTGCGCCTCAGGAGCTCTTACCGGACCTCGGGCCGCTCAGCTCCTAGCCTTGACCACGGCATCGCGACCTAGCATACCAGCGACGGCTAAAGCCTGCCTGGGGACTGGGACCTGTCAGCATAGAGCACTAAGCTGCCATGAGGACGAAAAGGGGGAACAATGTCGAAGCAAGGCCGGCAATCACAAACATCATAATGGGAACAATATTGGCACAAAAGCACTACAGATTCTTTACACTCCCCCACGGCATTTATCTCGATTCCTCGCAGGGAACAAAAGAAGGAAGCTTCTGGAAGCCCTAGCTAGGGACATCGCCGCTGACGCCATCGTTAACAGTGGGACGCATGGGGCCGGCGCCAACCCCATCCAGATCATCGATGACGACAAGCGGATGCCATCACTGCGCTCCGAGCACGGCGGGAGCTCGGGGGCACATAGCTATCTTCGCACATCTCCGGAGTCTTGCCAAGCTCAGGAGAGTCGCTCGACTCCCACGAGTCGTGGCTGCTGCTGGAGGAACTGCCAGCAGGTCCGGGAGCGGGCTCGGTGCCAGCTGCCGCGCCATCCTGGCGGTCCCCTCAAGGGAAGCACTCCAGGCGGAGGCCTTCCTCGTCGAAGACGTTGAAGAACAGCGTGGAGGTGCCGTCGTACTCGAAGTGAATGGCGAGGGCCCCCGCCGTGCAGCAGATGCGGGCGACTTTGCCCCATCCACTAGTCATGAAGACCTTGCCCGCGGAGACGACCTCGACCTCCGCTCCCGTTGCCGGGGTGTTGCATGCGGCATGCTGCAACCATAGCTCAAGCAGCCCCGTCGGTGGCATTTCTCCGGCGAAAAACTGCGCGAATCTGATCCAAGTGCGCGGTGGCATCGCCGCCCACATCATGAACTCATGGGAGGAGCCCTCAGCATGAGTTCATGGGTCGGCGGCTCGTGCCACCACGGCCGTGACGCGAGCGGCGCGGGGCGTTGCCTCCTCCTCCGGAGCCTTGTGCTTGGGCTTACAAGGGCAGCGTGTAGCCAGGAGGAGGCCACTCGTACCAAGGCCTTGTCACCTCCTGCCTCACGGTGACATCGCGAGGGCAGCCAAACCTCTTCGTCGATGGGAGTGGTGCCCGCTCCTCACGGGGGGGGGGGGGTTCCTTTCTCAGCAGCGCCGAACCTCCTTATCGGCGCCATGGGTGTCACCGCAAGATGGTGAAGCAAGGAGGAAGAAGAAGGAGCGGGCAGCAATAAGAAGGAGATGAGTGGCGGGGGCTCCGCCCCCTCCTCATTTATAGCCAGACGGAGGCCAACCGTTGGCCTTCATGATCGCAGGTAATGATGGTTTTATTCTGCATGTAGCAGGGATGCTTAAAGTCAAACGGTTGCCAAGGCAGCGTGGGGAAGCGAAGGTGCCCACGTCTCGTCAATCACCAAGCGTCGGTCGAGGCCGCAGGCGGTTGGGGCCCGTGGCGCTCCGCACTTGCCCTTTGGCATAGCCTCGAAGCCAAGCTCGAGCACGCCTTGGGCCAGGGGGCTATTGTCGGCGTTCTGGGACCGGGGGTGCCTAGACTTGCCTGCCTGCGGCCTAGAGCATGGCTCCACCAACGGCCTGGTACGGCCCATCTTTAGCAACAACAACTCAAGACCCTCGCGAGGGACCAAGCCTCGCGAGGCGGACGACACCAAGACTTCCCTAGGGGCAGCCTCTCTAGGATGGCTCCTAAGGAGCAGAGATATCTATAAAAGGAGCACCTCGCGAGGTTCACGTGACGTGAGCCATGACGACCATGGCCAGGCGGGCGCCAGCGGGCGCAGTGTACCAGTTTCCTCTTTGGTGCTAAGGCGGCAAGCGCAGGCGCGGGGTCCCGAGGCATCAGGAAAAGGTTTCCATATCGGTGCAACAAGACCAAGACCCCCAGGGCGGCAGGACGGAGGTCATCGTTGAGCCCGTAACAGCATCACCACCAGAGCTTTTGGCAGGCGAAGACCACCCTTTGTCAGGATAGCTTGTACTAGCTGTCCCCCTTCAAACTTGGCCGTTGTGGGATCCCTTCCCGCCTAACATTTGGGAAGAGGACCAAGTCCTCTATAAATAGGACCTAGCCACCACCATAGGGGACGGATTCCACCCTGGATCGACCCATCTAGATAGAGAGAGAGGCTAGGGGATCGATTCCACTAGAACCAGTTCACCAGCTCATCGAGCCCAAGAACACCTCACCTCCTAAGGTTGTCCATCCACTGCAGTACTTCATCCTTAGCCTTCAAGGCAATTCACCACCACACCGGAGTAGGGTATTACACCACATAGTGGCCCGAACCGGTATAAACCTCTGTGTCTCATGTTCTTTGGGGTCCGTCGAGCTAGGTCGTGTGACCATTGAGCAAGCGAGCTAAGGAGAGAGAGTACTTCATGCACACCCAGAGTTCGAATCTCACAAGGGTTTGCTGGAACCCGTAATCCGACAGAGGTGAATAAGTTGGGAGGCGAAACTATAAGCCCCTATCTTTCTATGTGTCCGGTTGACACTTTTTGCTCATATATATGTTGTGAGTGTTAGCAATCATAGAAGATTAAATGATGGTTGAGTATGTGGACTTGCCAAAAGGCTCCGATACCAGACCCTTCCTAAAATTATGATGAATTGTAGTTGCAAAGTTGACTGAGAACATAGTCTGTTGGTTTTCAATAAAGTTTATGCTTTCTTACTTCGATCTTGTGATGAATTGTTACTTGTTCATGAGAAGTTATATGATACAGTTATGATAAAGTTTGTTGATGTTATAATAATGAGCATGATGCTACTATGTCCATATTTTGTTTTTAGCGACACCTCTCTCTGAAAACATGTGGACATGATTTTTGATATCGGCTTTCGCTTGAGGACAAGCGAGGTCTAAGCTTGGGGGAGTTGATACGTCCATTTTGCATCATGTTTTTCCTACTATTGCTTATAGTGTTTTTATGCTTTATAACAATTTATGGAGTAATTCTAATGCATTTTCTATCATAATATGCAAGGTTTACACAAAGAGGGAGAATGCCTGCAGTTGGAATTCTGGACCTGAAAAAGCTATGTCAGAGATACCTATTCTGCACATCTCCAAATGAGCTGAAATTTTACGGAGAATTATTTTGGAATAAATAAAAAATATTGGAGAAAAGAATTAACAGAGTGAGTTGCCAGGTGGCCACAAGACACCAGGGCGCGCCACCCCCTCCAGGCGCGCCCTGGTGGGTGGTGGACACCCTGGCACACCTCTGGTGCCCATCTTCTAGTATGTAAGGTTTTTTGACCTAGAAAAAATAAGGACAGGATTTTCGGGATGGAGCGTCGTCGTCTCAAGGCGGAATTTGGGCAGGAGCACTTTTGCCCTCCGGTGGAGCGATTCCACAACTTTCCTCCCAGAGGGGGAAATCGAAGCCATCGTCATCACCAACAACCCTCTCATCTTTGGGAGGCCAATCTTCATCAACATCTTCAACAACACCATCTCACGTCCAAACCCTAGTTCATCTCTTGTGTTCAATCTTTGTACCGTAACGTCTGATTGGTACATGTGGGTGACTAGTAGTGTTGATTACTTCTTCTTGTTGATGCTATATGGTTTATTTAGTGGAGGATTATATGTTCAGATCCATTACGCTATTTAATATCCCTCTGATCTTGAGCATGAATATTATTTATGAGTATTTGTACTTGTTCTTGAGGCCATGGGGGAAGTCATGTCTCAAGTAATCATGTGAATTTGATATTCATTTGATATTTTGATGATATGTATGTTGTGATTCCCTTAGTGGTGTTATGTGAACGCCGACTACATGACACTTCACCATCTTTGGGCCTAAGCGAATGCATTCTGGAGTAGTTATTAGATGATGGGTTGCTAAGTGACATAAGCTTAAACCATAGTTTATGTGCTATTCCGTAAGGGGCTTATTTCGATCCATATGTTTAATGCTATGGTTAAATTGTTATCTTAATTCTTCTTTCGTAATTGTGGATGCTTGCGAGGGGTTTAATCATAAGTGGGAGGTTTGTTCAAGTAAGAACAACACCCAAGCACAGGTCCACCCTCATATCAAATTATCAAAGTAGCGAACGCGAATCAAACCAACATGATGAAAGTGACTAGATGAAATTCCCGTGTGCCCTGAAGAACGCTTTGCTTATTGTAAGAGATTGTTTTGGCCCATCCTTTGATACAAAAAGGATTGGGCAACATTGCTGGACTTTATTTACCGTTACCGTTACTTGCTTGTTACAAATTATCTTGCTATCTGCCGGATCACGGGTTCCGGCAAAACCCGCAAGGTTCGAACACTCGGGTGCGCGCAAAGATCTCCCCTTACCGATCCACGTCCTAGCTCAGCTAACATCTTGCGAACTAACTCGACGAACTCACAACACAAAGGACACAAAATTTATACTTGTTTGGGCCACCGTTGTGGTGTAATACCCTACTCCAGTGTGGTGTGGTGGATTGCCTCTTGGGCTAAGGATGAATAGTATAAGGGGAAGAACAGCCTCCTGAGGAGAGGTGTTCTTGTGCTTGGTGAACTTGTGGTTGTCCTGGTCTCTCTTGATCTGACTTCTCCCTAGCTATGGTGGTGGCTAGTCCTATTTATAGAGGCCCTGGTCCTCTCCGCAAATATTGAGCGGGAAGGGAGCCAACAACGACCAATTTGAAAGGGGACAGCTAGTACAGCTTATCCTGTCAAAAGCAGTCTTCGCCTGCAAAAGGCTCTGGTGATGATGCCGTCCAGGGCTCCACGGTGATCCCTGTCTTGCCGTCCTTCTGGTCTTGGTCTTGTTGCACTGATATGGAAACCTTTGCTTGACGCCTCGGTACTCCGCACCTGCGGCTGCTTCCTTAGCACTAAAGAGGAAACAAGGAAACTATGCGCGCTAGCGCCCGCCTGGCCTTGGTCGTCATGGCTCACGTCACTAGAACCTCGCGAGGTTCGCCTGGCCTTGAACTCTCCGCCCCTCGCGAGCCATCCTGGTGAGGCTGCTCCTGAGGAGGTCTTGTGTCGTCCCCCTCGCGAGGCTTGGCCACTCACGAGGGTCTTGAGTCCTTGCTGGTGAAGATGGGCCGTACGGGCCCGCTCGCAGAGCTACACCCTAGGCCCCAGGCAGGCAAGTCTGGGGACCACCATTCCCAGATGGCCGACAGTAGCCCCCAGGCCCAAGGCGCGCGCGGGCTTGGCTTTGAGGCGAAGCCAAAGGCCAAGTGCGGAGCGTCGCAGGCCCCAATAGCCTGGCCTTGGTCAACATGTGGCAGTTGATTGGACGTGGGCGTCTGCACTTCCCCACACTGCCTTGATACCCGCCTGGCTAGGCGGCCACCGTGGTCTACACGGTTATTCTTCCATCGCCTGCGCCATTCCCCTCCAATTCCTCTGCTTCCCCCGGACTCCGCTCCTCTTTCCAATATGACCTGAGCTCTCCTCACTCCCTCGCCATGGCGCCGACGCAAGCGGATAAGGGGAAGAAGCCTCTGTCTTCGTCTATTGCGCCCCCGGCTACCGAGCCCGCAGTTAGCCGATCGCTGGTGCTCAACGATGATGCCATGGGCAAGGTGCATCCCATGATCGCCTCCAGCTTCAATCAGTGGGGAAAGACGGTGGCTTGGCCTGTGTCTTGGTCTCGCATTGACCGGGCGGCCACCGAGGTCCCCCTCTTCATCGATGCCCTTTGGGCCGGCTTGGTCCCTCCTTTCTCTGCCTTCCTCAACGCTGTGCTTGCGCATTATCAGATCCATATGCTGCACCTTGATCCTCAATATGTGATCGTCCTCGCCATTTTCGCCTTTGTTTGCGAGGCCATGATAGGCATTGCCCCTTCAGGGGCCCTTCCCCGCCACTTCTTTTCGCTGCACCTGATTGATCCTCAACAAAGCTCGGGATGCTTGAGCTTTCAGGTCGTGGCGGCGACGGCTGGCGCGGGGATTGACTTCGAGATCCCACCATCCACGAGCGGGTTTCGGACACGGTGGGTATTTGTTGATGTCAGAGTGCTTAGCCCCTTGCCCTCTTCTCCGTCAGCGCCCGCTTTTCCCAGCTCCGGTTGGTGCCATCAAAGGCTTATCGATCCGTGCCTTGCCCCTGTCTGGCTCAGGCTGAGATGGCTTAAGGATCTTGATGTGACTGCGCCTATGGTGGTGAAGCAGTTCATCCGGTGCCAGATCGCCCCGCTTCAGCGCCACTCTCAACCGATGCGGGCCTTGCTCAACAGCAAGGACCACATGACACTTCAGGAGTCCGGGCTCCCTCTCGAGGCGCGGCGAATGGTGCTCGAGGTCCTGACGGGTGTCCCGCTACCTCATGACATGCCGAGGAAGAGTTTCCTTCTGTACCGCTACTTGAACAAGGCAACATTCATGGAGCAGATGCCTGCCTTTGATGAGTGGGGGCTGCATCCAGTCAGCCTTGTGGGGCCTCGTGAGAACCCCATCGACGTGGTTCCTCTTCCTGCTGCTGGCATCGAGCTCGCCCCAAGTGTGGATGCAGGGGGCGAGCACCGCTGGGGGCTGATGGCGAAGGTGCCGGGATGCTGATGCCGCCTAGGGCTCCTGAGGTGTCATCCTCAGGAACTTGTGACTCTTGCCCTAGGGCGGTGGTTGAGGAGGCGACATAGTCCACGTCTCCCGAGGCCGGGGCTCCTGAAACCTCGACAGGTCGCTGTGAGGCATGGCCTGATGGCTCCCCTCAGCCTGGTGCTCCTGAGACTGCCCCTTCGAGCGCTTCTCCTGTTGCGCCTCATGTTGGCCGCCATGTCCAGGGCTTCGGTCGGCTTTGCGTGGACTTCGAAGAGCTCCGCCAGAAGAAGGGGTCCCCAAGCAGCGGCACCTTCGGGACGTTAAAGCAGAGAAAGTACATCGCCGTTGACGAGTAAGTACCTTATCATGGTGATTCTCCGTGTACTGCTTCCCTTTCTGACGATATCTCTTCAGGATTTCTTCTGCCAAGGCCGCAAGATCTCCTGAAGAGCAGCCTTCTCTCGCCTTGCTTCTCCTGCTGGGCTCGAGCGCTTCAAGCCCGCGCTCTGCTCATGGTGTGGAGTCAATCGGGGAAGCCGGCCCGTCGATAAGGCGTCTCGAGCTCGCGCCTTCGTCATCTTTTCTTCGCGGCCTTGCTCGGAGCACAGCAAGCGTGCCAAGGGTTCCTCCCCAGGTCGTGGATGGTGACTGGTTGGCTTCGATCCTGGGGTCTTCTTCAAGCAGCGGGCCTTCACTCGTTCGGGCCCCTAGCAAAGCCCATCCCGCAAATGGGTGGATGCCAGCCCCTAGCCCCCTGCTAAAAGGGGGCGAGCCACTTCAGTCCCCATCCGCGGTCCCCACGATGGAGGTTCAAGTCAGCAACATGCTCGAGTCGGCGCGAGAAAGGAGCGTCGTTCGCCACGAGCTCTTTCAGGAGGTGATGGGCGCGATGAACCGGCTTGGTGAAGAGCTCGTGGATGTGTACGCACGCCTCCTGGCCGAGGGTCTTCGACTGGTGGAGGAGCGGCATATGCTAAAGGTGGCAATCAACCTCGAGTGCCACCAGAGCGAGCTTGATAATGCGAAGGCCGAGGCTTCCCTCGCAGCGTCCCATGAGGCCTGCTCCCGAGCTCTAGAAGAGGCTCGGGAAGCTAACCGCCGTCGCGAGGTTGCGGAGAAGTGCGCGTGGGAGCTCCAAGCCTGGAGCGCCGTCTTGGATCAGCAAGTGGAGGTACGTAGGGCGGCCCTTACATCGTTGAGGGGGATGCCCGCCGAGGAGGAAGAGATTCGGAAGCGCGAGGAGGCGCTAGCGCTGGAAGCCGTGGGGCGTAGCCTTGAGCTTGAATGGCTGGAGACGAGGGAGCGCCAGGTTGCTCAGGCGGAGGATGACATCGGCGTGCACGAGGCCAAGGGCCCAGGAGGAGGTCGACGGCCGCGTGGCCAAGGCTCGCGCGGATCTCAAGAGCAGGTACGACCTGAAGCTGAAGCTTGTGGAGGTTGGGGCCGCTGGTAGGACTGCTGCCCTCAAGTCCAGGTTGGCCGAGGTGGAGCGGCGCGAGGAGGCCGCCGCAACCGCCCTGGCTTCGGTGCAGGCTGAGCTAGCTTCCACCCGCGCCGAGCTGCTCCCTCTTCGGCAGTGGGTCGCCGACGCCGAGTCCGTCACGCGGCAGAACAAGGAAGAAGTGCTTCAGCGACGGACGATGGAGAGTGTGCACGCCCCCATGCTCCAGGACCTTAGGAACAGGGCCAATACCGCCCTGGGCCATATCTGCGATGAGAATGCTCCTCATCCCCATGCGAACGACTACACCAGCCACCTCCGCTTCTTCGCCGACGTGGTGACGCGCCTGGATAGCCATTCCGAGAGGGCTTGCCAACTTGTCGAAGAGAGGATCCGCGGCCTGCTCGGACATGCATTCTCCCGAGTCTTCAGCCATCTCCAGAACGTCGACCCCAACTTCGACTTTGATGCCGCCATCGCTCCCGCACCCGAGGCCATCTGGGGCGACCTGTCGCGATGGGTGGAAGACAATGTGGATGCGTTGGTCAGGGCCTTCACTTCCGACGATGATGGGGTGGTGGTCACGGTGGACGCGGGCGACGTGGTCGACGACGGGGATGGCGGCGCTGGTGGAGGTGATGGTGATGCCATCGATGGTGGTAACGATGCCAGCGATGGTGGCGGCGTTGCCAGCGACGCGTCTGAGGGCGATCCAGGGGATGCGGTGAGTGACATGTCCGACTGATTCCGTGCTTCCCAGCTAATTGTTGTGCACACAGAAGCTCGGGCGTAGCCCTTGAAGTTGTAAGAGCATTTTTTGGAGGGGAAGCCCCTCTTTTAAGTGTGCTACTACCTTTATTTTGTTAGGTCTAGTTGAATATGTATCTTTGTGGACCCACGTGCCCTGGGGCGAAGTTGTTGTTGCGGTTTACCTTAGCCTGGGCGAGCTTAAACCGGCTCGTGAGGTTGGAAGCATCGGAGGAACTCGCCAAGACACTCGAGAAGGCCGCGTGATAAACGAGCGCTTGCCGGGGCGCGGCACGCGCGTGGCGCATGTACGTATTGCTCAGCCCCGCTCGAGAGGGGCCCACGTGGGGTAAGCAGCAGGTACAAACTCCGAGATAAGGCAAGAACCAAACAACAAGAAATTGCTCGAACAAGAAACGGCAACCCCCGCGCGCATCAATGAAAATTCAACTTCTACTCAAATCCAAATCCAGAAGGCAAGGCTACAAAAAAGGGACCCAAAGCAAATGGACACGTCTGGCACCTAGTCTAGTCTTCTTGTCTTCAAGTCTTCTCACCAGCGCGGTGCTAAGTGCTGCCACTAGGACGTGGGAGGGAGCCCCCGAGGCCCGAGGGCGGCACTCCTGAGACTCCGGGGCATGTATAGCCCCACTCGTTATTACGTGAGAGTGTCACGGGCGGCGATCTTCACAGGTGTGAGCCTTACTTCATATCGCCAGACGAGGGCCCCGCCTTGCGCCGCCCCCTACCACCGCCGGGTCGACCGGAGACAAGGACGGCACCAACGAGGGCAGAGGGGATGCCAGCGGCGCCCTCGGCGACCACAGGTCCTCTGCCGGGGATAGGATCTGGAGCACCTCCCTGCCAGAGGGCTTACCTCCAGGGGACGCCTTGTTCCGTGCGGTGCTGAGGAGGGGCTTCATCCCGGCTTCCTTCCCGCAGCCCCCAGCGTGCCCCCCCCCCCCTGGCGGGAGGGAGGCCGACGAGCCGGGACCGCCTTCTGCTGCTGCGACTTGATCCCCCTGCGTACCATGGTTAGCGTAAGCCTGCTCCTGAGAAATTAGTGGTACCCTGTAGCAGTTGTCATCGGCGCGGTTGGAGAGTCTCCCGGAGGGGTCTTGAAAGGCGCCAGCTTCTAGCACCTCCTCCTCCCAGCCCGCCTCAAGGAGCGAGCCATGGTCGCCTTCCAGCACGTACTCCTGGTCCACCATGCGGGGCACGTATGCCTCCAAGGCCGCAGCCTCAAAGACCTCGCCGTAGTGCCCCACGCTCCATGTCGCCCGACCCAGTGTGCCGCCTTGAGGATGGTAGGGCTGCATCCCGCCCGGACCGTAGGTGGCAGCGCTCGTGCCAGCACCCAGCAGAGGTGGCGCAGGCGCGAGCGGGCGTGCAGCCCCGTTGGTCACGCCGGTGTCGACGAAGGCTCGTGGTGCGCCTGTAGGCACGCGGGCGCGGCGTGGCCCTCCATGCGACCCGGCTGCAGCTCGTGGCGTGAGCAGAGAACAGAAGGGCGGCGCTCCTGAAGCTGCGGCGTCCAGTAGCTCGGTGACGCGCTCCAGCAGTGCATCCCGGCCGCTCTCCGTCAGTCGGCATCGTAGCAGCTCCCGTGCCACCGTGAGTGCAGCTCGCATGTTTAGCTGCTCCCTACGGGTGTGCGGCGCCGTTTCTGCGGTGTGGCTTGCGGACCTTGCAGCAGCCCACACCTCTCATGCGTGGAGGCTGGACGATGCCTGGCCGCGCTGCCCGCGCCCCGTAGTGTCAGGCGGCGCTCGTGCCGCCTGGAGCGTGGGGTTGAGGTCTTCCTGGGCAGGCGGCGCCGCCCGGGCTGGCCAGGCTGCCCAACGATCGGCGTTGGTCCTTCAGTCGCTGGACATCGGAACTGCAGAGCGTCGGTGAATCGACTGGCGGGAGAGAAGCTCTGGCGCACCCCTACCTGGCGCGCCAAATGTCGGATCACGGGTTCCGACAAAACCCTCAAGGTTCCAACACTGGGGTACGCGCGAAGAACTCCACCCTACCGATCCATGTCCTAGCTTAGCCAAGATCTTACGAACTAACTCGACGAACTCACAACACAAAGGACACAAGATTTATACTGGTTCGGGCCACCGTTGTGGTGTAATACCCTACTCCAGTGTGGTGTGGTGGATTGCCTCTTGGGCTGAGGATAAATAGTACAAGGGGAAGAACATCCTCCTCAGGAGAGGTGTTCTTGTGCTTGGTGAACTTGTGGTTGTCCTGGTCTCTCTCGATCTGACCTCTCCCTAGCTATGCTGGTGGCTAGTCCTATTTATAGAGGCCCTGGTCCTCTCCCCAAATATTGAGCGGGAAGGGAGCCAACAACGGCCAATTTGAAAGGGGACAGCTAGTATAGGTTATCCTGACAAAAGCAGTCTTCGCCTGCAAAAGGCTCTGATGGTGACGCTGTCCTGGGCTCCACGGTGACCCCCGTCTTGCCATCCTTCTAGTCTTGGTCTTGTTGCACTGATATTGAAACCTTTGCTTGACGCCTCGGTACTCCGCGCCTGCGCCTGCTTCCTTAGCACCGAAGAGGAAACAAGGACACTGTGCGCGCTGGCGCCCGCCTGGCGCCCGCCTAGCCTTGGTCGTCATGGCTCACGTCACTAGAACATCGCAAGGTTTTCCTGGCCTTGAACTCTCCACCCCTCGCGAGCCAGCCTGGTGAGGCCGCTCCTGAGGAGGTCTTGTGTCGTCCCCCTCGCGAGTCTTGGCCCCTCGCGAGGGTCTTGAGTCCTTGCTGGTGAAGATGGGCTGTACGGGCACGCTCGCAGAGCCACGCCGTGGGCCGTAGGCAGGCAAGTCTGGGGACCCCCGTTCCCAGAACGCCGACACTATCAAACTACCTGTTACCGACAATTTCAGTGCTTGCAAAAATTACCTTGCTGAAAACTGCTTGTCATTTCCTTATGCTCCTCGTTGGGTTCGACACTTTTGCTTATCTAAAGGACTACTATTGATCCCCTATACTTATGGGTCATCATGGTGTTCGATATGTCAAGACCGGGTTTTCCTCCTCCGATGATTGCGAGATACACTTTGGCCCCACTCGATATTACGATATCCATCATTGCTTGACCAAGCATAGTGGCTAAGGTGTTAGTTATGGGGACACCAGAATACAGTAACAAGGAAAATAGTGCGAACCGGTAACGAGAATAACTAGGTATTGATCATAGGGATACCGAAAAGTCTCGCCTTTTTGGGTAATATCACAAATTAAAGGGATTTGTCTACAATAATAGAATGTTCACTCGATAAAGATCTTTGTTAGTATGTGATAATTATTATGGGTGTACGGATCCCGTTAATAATTATTGACCGGAAGTTGTTTCAGACATGTTCGAATATTATCGAACGTGTAGGGTCACACGCTTAATGGCTAGTGTTCTTGTGATAATAGAACTAGGAGATAATGGAGAATGAGACAATCGACTCCCGAAGTGTTCCTGTGATGCCGTGGAGTGTCTTGAATGGTCCCAAAAATTTTGGGAAGGTTATGAAACTTTCGGAAGGGTCCAAAAGATTATGAAATCTTTCAGAATATTCTGGAGGGTCCATAGTAGGTTACAACCCTTGCTAGTTAAGGTGCATAGCCCATCTAGGCCGAAATTCGGCAAGAAGTGGCAAAACTTTGGGGGGAGGGGGGGGGGGGCAGAAGTGGTCCACCCGGGAAAACTTGCTAGTGCAACAAAACACACACATCTGTTGTGTTGAGTTGTTTCCCCGGTGACCACATTCCGGCGACTACATGCACAGCCATTCGGGTGTGCAGACCTCTGAAGCCGCGTCCCGTGAGAACCAGCACCAAACGAGGAGCGAAAAGGTTCTTGGGGAGTGTTTCAATGCGATTGTCCCCTCAAGTTCGACTACATTCTAGACGACGGTCTCTTTGCTTTGACTACTTTCTCTACCCGGGACGACCATCTTGTTTCACCATCCTTGCCGAAGATGTTGTTGCGTCAGTGTCTGATGCCCTAGTATGTCCTGAACCTTTCTCGCTTGACATGTGTCTTTGAGCCATCTGCATATGTGCTACGTGTTCCTAATCTGTTGGATGTGATTTGCCAGTAATCTATAGTGATGCTAATTTAAATTACAGTTAAAAAAACTGCCTAATTTCCTAACATATACAGTTCTACCCTTATAACCATGCTCTGCGTATGCTTTTCGCACTGTGCATACAGAGCCGATTGTCTGCTGCAGCATATCCAACCCCGGCAGTCAACGGACAATTGGCCGCCTATACGGATGTGGACGTCATCAACAATTTGAACCTGGGCAGAAGCCAAACTTACATACAAACCCGCACGAGAGGAATGTGCTCGTTGTCTGTCTAAACTAAATAGCCGAACGGTGACAGACAGGTGCAGAAGAAAGAAACATCGCAAATCAGATTCCACAGCGCATCACACGGCCAAAGGACACGGGTCCGAAAGCCTGGAGAGATACAGAATGCACACCACATCCGTTATTTTATTTTAACCCTTGAGAGCTGGCTCGCCGCCATTGCTATTTCTTGACAAAGATTCCGAGCCAGGTTTTGTTTGATTTATTATTAGGACTACTGAGCTATCCATCCATCCACTAGGCTAGCACGGAAGCCCTGTGCAGCATCACGGAGCACCTGCGGCCGCGGAAGACGCCTCTGGCGCCACAGTTGCCCGGCGGCGGTGGAGCCTCTTCTGGGAGCGCATGAATGAGTCCATGTGCTGCATCTTCAGCTGGTGGTGGAACTTGTTGATGAATTCGTCAGCGCGCGCGTCCACCTCGCCGCCGGCCTCCTCGATCTCCACCTCCGACGCCGGCTCCTCCGGTTCCGCCACCAGGGGACGGCGGCGCTCCGCGTCCCTCCTCGTCGCCTGCCTGCGCGCCTCCACCTCCTTCGTGTCCGACTCGGCCACGAAGTGCGCGAACGCCGGCTTGTCGCTCGCAGACTTGCGCAGCCGCGTCGGCAGCCGCGGCAGTTCGGCCTCGACCGCCGCCTCCGACATGCTCCTCTCCATGTGCGTGTGCTCGTCGTGCTCACCCTCTTTTGTAAACGCGTCGTGCTCACCCTGATCCTCCGGCTCCATCTGGAGCGGCGGCGGTTGCTCGTCGGGCTGTCCCAGATCCAGTACTCCGGTCACCGGGGCCTCAGGGGCGGGAGCGGTGAAGTGGGGCCGGTCGATTGCCATTGAATCCACGAGGGACAGGCTCCTCCTCTCGCCGACAGCCCCGGCCGGAGCGTCTTCTCCGCTCCCCGCCGAGGACGTGGCCCTGGAGGTGACGAATATGGTGGCTACGATGAGGTGTAGCACGAGGAACAGCACCCATGGGGTGAACCACCCGTGCACGGTGTTCCACAGCGCAGACATCCCCGCCTCCTGCATTCCGCCGCTTCTTTTTCTTCTTCGCCGAGTGGGGTTTGGGTTTTTGGCGTTTTGGGGGAGAGAGGCGGAGGTGGGGAAGGGGAGATGGTGGGGGCCTAGTGCGGGCGTTGGCCATTTATAAAGGTGGGAGGAGAAGCGGACAGTGTAAGGCCAGAATGTTTTTCCTTCTATTTATTTCTTTTTGCTGAAATGAAAAAGGAGGGTTTTATGATAAGCATTGCAGTTTCCATCTCCATGACTGTGTACAGCTTTGTTCATTGGCTTCATTGCCTATTTGCTCCTTGGTGAGGGGTGCAAAAAATACATATGCAAGGATACATAGTTTGCCGGACGACGCCACACGTGGATGGTGATCTAGTAAGCGTGCTTTCGGCGCTTGGCCGAACGCGAAAAAGGGGTGCCGGTTTTAATGTAAGAGATACATTGATGGGAGTTTTATGAATCGATAAGCGTCAATCGTGTATACAGCTTGGCATTGTATTAATTGCTGAAACTGAAATCCATGTCAGATTGTCATCGTGGAACACGAATGATAGACGAGTGATTATGAACCATGTGGATGGGTGGGACCTTAATCGAGAGGGTTTCGTGCCGAAATGCCCTCTTTAGGATGGTGCGACACGTGCAGGCTGATCTAACAAGTGTTTTTGGAGCGCCTATACGGGTCCAAAAGGGGCTGCAAGTTTTGGTGTTAGAGATGCTTCTATGAGGATTTTGCGGATATACGTAGAATTGTTGGTATGACATTTCATGATTGTGTTGGAGAACGCAGTATTTAAAAAAAAATCTACGATCACGCAAGATCTATCTAGGAGATGCATAGCAACGAGAGGGGAGAGTGTGTCTACGTACCCTTGTAGACCGATAGCGGAAGCATTAAGAAATGCGGTTGATGTAGTCGAACGTCTTCGTGATCCAACCGATCAAGTACCGAACGCACGGCACCTCCGTGATCTGCATACGTTCAACTCGGTGACGTCCCTCGTACTCTTGATCCAGTTGAGGCTGAGGGAGAGTTTCGTTAGCACGACGGCGTGTTGACGGTGATGATGAAGTTACCGGCACAGGGCTTCGCCTAAGCACTACGGCGATATGACCGAGGTGTGTATCTGTGGAGGAGGACACCACACACGGCTAAAACAATTGTCAACTTGTGTGTCTATGGGGTGCCCCCCTACCCCTAATATAAAGGAGGGGAGGAGGGGGGCGGCGAGTAGGAGTAGGAATCCCCCTTTCCTAGTCCTAATAGGAGGGGTAAGGAAGGGGAAGAGGAGAAGAAGGAAAGGGGGCCCGCCCCCCCTACCAATTCGGATTGGGCTTGGGGGGGGGGGGGGCGCCCCCACCTCTTGGCCGACTCCTCTCTCTTCCACTAAAGCCCATGTAGGCCCATTAAGCCCCTGAGGGGTTCCGGTAACCCCCCGGTACTCCGGTATATGCCCGAACTCATCCAAAACCATTCCGGTGTCCAAACATAACCTTCAAATATATCAATCTTCATGTCTCCACCATTTCGAGATGACTCGTCATGTCCGTGATCACATCCGGGACTCCGAACTACCTTCGGTACATCAAAACAAATAAACTCATAATACCGATCGTCATCGAACGCTAACATGCAGACCCTACGGGTTCGAGAACTCTATAGACATGACCGAGACTCATCTTTGGTCAATAACCAATAGCAGAACCTGGATGCTCATATTGGTTCCTACATATTCTACGAAGATATTTATCGTTCAAACCACATAACAACATACGTTGTTCCCTTTGTCATTAGTATGTGACTCGCCCGAGATTCGGTCGTTGGTATCATCATACCTAGTTCAATCTCGTTACCGGCAAGTCTCTTTACTCGTTCCGTAATGCAACATCCTGTAACTAACTCATTAGTCACATTTCATGCAAGGCTTATAGTGATGTGCATTACCGAGAGGGCCCAGAGATACCTCTCCGACAAATTGGAGTGACAAACCCCAATCTCGATCTATGCCAACTCAACAAACACCATTGGAGACACCTGTAGAGCATCTTTATAATCACCCAGTTACGTTGTGACATTTGATAGCACACTAAGTGTTCCTCCGGTATTCGGGAGTTGCATAATCTCATAGTCATAGGAACATGTATAAATTATGGAGAAAGCAATAGCAATAAACTAAATGATCAATAGTTCTAAGCTAACAGATGGGTCAAGTCAATCACATCATTCTCTAATGATGTGATCCCGTTCATCAAATGACAACTCATGTCTATGGCTAGGAAACTTAACCATCTTTGATTAACGAGCTAGTCAAGTAGAGGCATACTAGTGACACTCTGTTTGTCTATGTATTCACACATGTACTAAGTTTCCGGTTAATACAATTCTAGCATGAATAATAAACATTTATCATGATATAAGGAAATATAAATAACAACTTTATTATTGCCTCTAGGGCATATTTCCTTCAGTCTCCCACTTGCGCTAGAGTCAATAATCTAGATTACATTGTAATGATTCTAACACCCATGGAGTATTGGTGTTGATCATGTTTTGCTCGTGAGAGAGGCTTAGTCAACGGGTGTGCAACATTCAGATCCGCATGTATCTTGCAAATCTCTATGTCTCCCTCCTTGACTTGATGGCGGATGGAATTGAAGTGTCTCTTGATGTGCTTGGTTCTCTTGTGAAATCTGGATTCCTTTGCCAAGGCAATTGCACCAGTATTGCCACAAAAGATTTTCATTGGACCCGATGCACTACGTATGACACGTAGATCGGATATGAACTCCTTCATCCAGACTCCTTCATTTACTGCTTCCGAAGCAGCTATGTACTCTGCTTCACATGTAGATCTCGCCACGACGCTCTTCTTGGAACTGCACCAACTGACAGCTCCACCATTTAATAAAAATACGTATCCGGTTTGTGACTTAGAGTCATCCGGATCAGTGTCAAAACTTGCATCGACGTAACCATTTACGACGAGCTCTTTGTCACCTTCATAAACAAGAAACATATCCTTAGTCCTTTTCAGGTATTTCAGGATGTTCTTCACCGCTGTCCAGTGATCCACTCCTGGATTACTTTGGTACCTCCCTACCAAACTAATAGCAATGCACACATGAGGTTTGGTACACAGCAATGCATACATGATAGAACCTATGGCTGAATCATAGGGAATGACTTTCATTTTCTCTCTGTCTTCTGAAGTGGTCGGGCATTGAGTCTGAATCAACTTCACACCTTGTAACACAGGCAAGAACCCTTTCTTTTCTTGATCCATTTTGAACTTCTTAAAAACTTTATCAAGGTATGTGCTTTGTGAAAGTCCAATTAAGTGTCTTGATCTATCTCTATAGATCTTGATGCTTAATATATAAGCAGCTTCACCGAGGTCTTTCATTGAAAAATTCTTATTCAAGTATCCTTTTATGCTATTCAGAAATTCAGTATCATTTCCGATCAGCAATATGTCATCCACATATAATATCAGAAATGCTACAGAGCTCCCACTCACTTTGTTGTAAATACAGGCTTCTCCAAAAGTCTGTATAAAACCATATGCTTTGATCACACTATCGAAGCGTATATTCCAACTCCGAGAGGCTTGCACCAGTCCATAAATGGATCGCTGGAGCTTGCACACTTTGTTAGCACCTTTTGGATCGACAAAACCTTCTGGTTGCATCATATACAACTCTTCTTTAAGATATCCATTATGGAATGCAGTTTTGACATCGATTTGCCAAATTTCATAATCATAAAATGCGGCAATTGCTAACATGATTCGGACGGACTTAAGCATCCCTACGGGTGAGAAGGTGTCATCGTAGTCAACTCCTTGAACTTGTCAAAAACCTTTTGCAACAAGTCGAGCTTTGTAGACAGTAACATTACCGTTAGCGTCAGTCTTCTTCTTGAAGATCCATTTATTCTCTATGGCCGGCCGATTAACGGGCAAGTCAACCAAAGTCCACACTTTGTTCTCATACATGGATCCCATCTCAGATTTCATGACCTCAAGCCATTTTGCGGAATCTGGGCTCATCATCGCTTCCTCATAGTTCGTAGGTTCGTCATGGTCAAGTAACACAACCTCCAGAACAGGATTACCGTACCACTCTGGTGCGGATCTTACTGTGGTTGAGCTACAAGGTTCGGTAGTAACTTGATCAGAAGTTTCATCATCATCATCATTAGCTTCCTCACTTACTGGTGTAGGAATCACTGGAACTGATTTCTGTGATGAACTACTTTCCAATAAGGGAGTAGGTACAATTACCCCGTCAAGTTCTACTTTCCTCCCACTCACTTCTTTTGAGAGAAACTCCTTGTCTAGAAAGGATCCATTCTTAGCAACGAATATCCGTCCTTCGGATCTGTGATAGAAGGTGTACCCAACAGTTTCCTTTGGGTATCCTATGAAGACACATTTCTCCGATTTGGGTTCGAGCTTATCAGGTTGAAGTTTTTCACATAAGCATCACAGCCCCACACTTTAAGAAACGACAACTTGGGTTTCTTGCCAAACCACAGTTCATAAGGTGTCGTCTCAACGTATTTTGATGGTTCCCTATTTAACATGAATGCAGCCGTCTCTAAAGCATAACCCCAAAATGATAGCGGTAAATCAGTGAGAGACATCATAGATCACACCATATCTAATAAAGTGTGATTACGACATTCGGACACACCATTGTGCTGTGGTGTTCTAGGTGGCATGAGTTGCAAAATTATTCTGCATTGTTTCAAATGAGGACCAAACTCATAACTCAAATATTCACCTCCATGATCAGATAGTAGAAACTTAATTTTCTTGTTATGATGATTTTCCACTTCACTCTGAAATTCTTTAAACTTTTCAAATGTTTCAGACTTATGTTTCATTAAGTAGATATACCCATCTCTGCTCAAATCATCTGTGAAGGTGAGAAAATAACGATACCCGCCGCGAGCATCAACACTCATCGGACCGCATACATCAATATGTATTATTTCCAACAAGTCTGTTGCTCGCTCCATTGTTGAGGAGAATGAGGTCTTAGTCATCTTGCCCATGAGGCATGGTTCACAAGCATCAAGTGATTCATAATCAAGTGATTCCAAAAGCCCATCAACATGGAGTTTCTTCATGCGCTTTACACCAATATGACCTAAATGGCAGTGCCACAAATAAGTTGCACTATCATTATTAAACTTATATCTTTTGGCTTCAATACTATGAACATGTGTATCACTACTATCAAGATTTAGTAAAAATAGACCACTCATCAAGGGTGCATGACCATAAAAGATATTACTCATATAAATAGAACAACCATTATTCTCTTATTTAAATGAATAACCGTCTCACATCAAACAAGATCCAGATATAACGTTCATGCTCAATGCTGGCACCAAATAACAATTATTTAGGTCTAATACTAATCCCGAAGGTAGATGTAGAGGTAGTGTGCCGACGGCGATCACATCGACTTTGGAACCATTTCCCACGCGCATCATCACCTCGTCCTTAGCCAATCTTCGCTTAATCCGTAGCCCCTGTTTTGAGTTGCAAATATTAGCAACTGAACCCGTATGAAATACCCAAGCGCTACTGCGAGCATTAGTAACGTACACATCAATAACATGTATATCAAATATACCTTTCACTTTGACATCCTTCTTCTCCGCCAAATACTTGGGGCAGTTCCGCTTCTAGTGACCAGTCCCTTTGCAGTAGAAGCACTCAGTCTCTGGCTTAGGCTTAGGTCCAGAATTGGGTTTTTTCACTTTAGCAGCAACTTGTTTGCCGTTCTTCTTGAAGTTCCCCTTCTTCCCTTTGCCCTTCTTCTTGAAACTGGTGGTCTTGTTGACCATCAACACTTGATGCTCCATCTTGATTTCTACCTCCGCAGCCTTTAGCATTACGAAGAGCTCGGAATCGTTTTATCCATCCCTTGCATATTGTAGTTCATCACGAAGCTCTTGTAGCTTGGTGGCAGTGATTGAAGAACTCTGTCAATGACACTATCATCAGGAAGATTAAGTCCCAGCTGAGTCAAGTGGTTGTGGTACCCAACATTCTGAGTATATGTTCACTTACAGAACTATTCTCCTCCATCTTGCAGCTGTAGAACTTATTGGAGACTTCATATCTCTCAATTCGGGCATTTGCTTGAAATATTAGCTTCAACTCCTGGAACATCTCATATGCTCCATGATGTTCAAAATGTCGTTGAAGTCCCGGTTCTAAGACGTAAAGCATGGCACACTGAACTATCAAGTAGTCATCACCTTTGCTCTGCCAGGTGTTCATAACATCTGGCGTTGCTCCTGCAACGGGTTTGTCACCTAGCGGTGCTTCCAGGACGTAATTCTTCTGTGCAGCAATGAGGATAATCCTCAAGTTACGGACACAGTCCGTGTAGTTGCTATCATCATCTTTCAACTTAGCTTTCTCTAGGAACGCATTAAAATTCAAGGGAACAACAACATGGGCCATCTATCTACAACAACATAGATATGCAAAATACTATCAGGTACTAAGTTCATGATAAATTAAAGTTAAATTAATCAAATTACTTAAGAACTCCCACTTAGATAGACATATCTCTAATCATCTAAGTGATCACGTGATCCATATCAACTAAACCATGTCCGATCATCACGTGAGATGGAGTAGTTTTCAATGGTGAACATCACTATGTTGATCATATTTGCTATATGATTCACGCTTGACCTTTCGGTCTCAGTGTTCCAAGGCCATATCTGTACATGCTAGGCTCATCAAGTTTAAACCGAGTATTCCGCGTGTGCAAAACTGGCTTGCACCCGTTGTATATGAACATAGAGCTTATCACACCCGATCATCATGTGGTGTCTCAGCATGACGAACTGTAGCAACAGTGCATACTCAAGGAGAACACTTATACCTTGAAATTTAGTGAGAGATCATCTTATATAGCTACCCCCGAACTAAGAAAAATAAGATGCATAAAGGATAAACATCACATGCAATCAATGCAAGTGATATGATATGGCCATCATCATCTTGTGTCTTTGATCTCCATCTCCAAAGCACCGTCATGATCACCATCGTCACCGGCTTGACACCTTGATCTCCATCAAAGCATCCTTGTCGTCTCGCCAACTATTGCTTCTACGACTATCGCTACCGCTTAGTGATAAAGTAAAGCAATTACATGGCGATTACATTTCATACAATAAAGCGACAACCATATGGCTCCTGCTAGTTGTCGATAACTCTGTTACAAAACATGATCATATCATACAATAAAATTTAGCATCATGTCTTCACCGTATCACATCTCAACATGCCCTGCAAAAACAAGTTAGACGTCTTCTACTTTGTTGTTGCAAGTTTTACGTGGCTGCTACAGGCTGAGCAAGAACCGTTCTTGCCTACGCATCAAAAACCACAATGCGGTATAGTGATTGCTTTTTGATCTTCAGAAAGAACCCTGTTCATTGAATCCGATTCAACTAAACTTGGAGAAACTGACACCCACCAGCCACCTGTGTGCGAAGCACATCGGTAGAACCAGTCTGGCGTAAGCGTATGCGTAATGTCGGTCTGAGCCGCTTCATCCAACAATATCGCTGAATAAAGAATCAACTAGTGACGGCAAGCAATATGTATATACCCACGCCCACAACTCCTTTGTGTTCTACTCATGCATATAACATCTACGCATAGACCTAGCTCGGATGCCACTGTTGGGGAACGCAGTAATTTCAAAAAAATTCCTACGCACACGCAAGATCTATGATGGTGATGCATAGCAACGAGAGGGGAGAGTGTGTCTACGTACCCTCGTAGACCGAAAGCGGAAGCGTTTATCAATGCGGTTGATGTAGTCGTACACCTTCACGATCCGTCTCGATCAAGTACCGAATGTACGGCACCTCCGTGTTCAGCACACGTTCAGCTCGATAACGTCCTCGCCTTGTTGATCCAGCAAGAGGGGCGAAGTAGTAGATGAGTTCCGGTAGCACGACGGCGTGATGATGGTCTTGGTGAAGAGAAATCTCTGCAGGGCTTCACCTAAGCACTACGAAAACTATGACGGAGGATAAACTATAGGGGACGGGGTTGCCGGCACACGGCTTGGTGTTTCTTGATGTGTCTTGGGTGCTAGCCCTACCCCTAGCTCTATTTATATGTTGATCCTTGGGGTCGAAAACTTGGAGTAAAAGCATATGCAAAGTCAGTTTCACCCGAAAGGCAAGAGTCCTTCTCGGACTCCAGGACCAGACGCTAGGGTTCCCGGTGTCTGGACCCAGACACCAGGGACCCTGGCATCTGGCCCCTGGACTCCGCAAAACTTCCATTTGCTCTTTCCAAAAACCATGTGGGCTTTTCCCTTTGGCCCAAATAAAGTGTTATCGTACCCAAACATCTCGAGGAACATCCGGAACCCCTTCCAGTGAATTCCGGAACCCTTCCGGAGACCAAACACTACAATCCCATATATCAATCTTTATCTCCGGACCATTACGGAGTTCCTCGTCATGTCCATGATCTCATCCGAGACTCCGAACAAAATTTGTTCACCAACATACATAACTCATATAGTACTATATCGTCAACGAGCGTTAAGTGTGCAGACCCTACGGGTTCGAGAACTATGTAGACATGACCGAGACACCTCTCTGGTCAATAACCAATAGCGGAACCTGGATGCCCATATTGGCTCCTACATATTCTATGAAGATTTTTATCAGTGGAACCGCATAACAACATATGGTGTTCCCTTTGTCATCGGTATGTTACTTGCCCGAGATTCGATCGTCGATATCTCAATGCCTAGTTCAAACTTGTTACCAGCCAGTCTCTTCACTCGTTCTGTAATGCAACATCATGTAACTAACCCATTAGTCACATTGCTTGCATGGCTTATAGTGATGTGCATTACCGAGAGGGCCCAGAGATCCTCTCCAGTATACGGAGTGACAAATCCTAATCTCGATCCATGCCAACTCAAAAAACACCATCGGAGACACCTGTAGATCATCTTTATATCACCCAGTTATGTTGTGACGTTTGATAGCACACTAAGTGTTCCTTTGGTATTCGGGAGTTGCATAATCTCATAGTCATAGGAACATGTATAAGTTATGAAGAAAGCAATAGCAATAAACTAAATGATCAATAGTGCTAAGCTAATAGATGGGTCAAGTCAATCACATCATTCTCTAATGATGTAATCCCGTTTATCAAATGACAACTCATGTCCATGGCTAGGAAACATAACCATCTTTGATTAACGAGCTAGTCAAGTAGAGGCATACTAGTGACACTCTGTTTGTCCATGTATTCACAAATGTACTAAGTTTCCGGTTAGTACAATTCTAGCATGAATAATAAACATTTATCATGATATAAGGAAATATAAATAACAACTTTATTATTGCCTCTAGGGCATATTTCCTTCAGTAGTAACTTGATTAGAAGTTTCATGATCATCATCATTAGCTTCCTCACTAATTGGTGTAGGAATCATTGGAACTAATTTCTGTGATGGACTACTTTCCAATAAGGGAGCAGGTACAATTACCTCATCAAGTTATACTTTCCTCCCACTAACTTCTTTTGAGAGAAATTCCTTCTCTAGAAAGGATCCATTCTTAGCAACGAATATCTTGCCTTCGGATCTCTGATAGAAGGTGTACCCAACAGTCTCCTTTGGGTATCCTATGAAGACAGATTTCTCCGATTTGGGTTCGAGCTTATCAGGTTGAAGCTTTTTCACATAAGCATCGCAACCCCAAACTTTAAGAAACGACAACTTGGGTTTCTTGCCAAACCATAGTTCATATGGTGTCGTCTCAACGGATTTCGATGGTGCCCTATTTAACTTCACTAGTAGAAAACGGAGCTTTAGCGCCGGTTCGTAAGGGCCTTTAGTGCCGGTTCCATAACCGGCACTAAAGGGTGGGCACTAAAGCCCCCCCTTTAGTACCGGTTCGGCACGAACCAGCGCTAAAGTGCCACCACGTGGCGTGAGCTCGCGCCCTGGTATGGGGGACCTTTAGTACCGGTTGGTGTTACCAACCGGTACTAAAGGTTTTTTT
Organism: Triticum dicoccoides; assembly: GCF_002162155.2. Taxonomy (NCBI): domain Eukaryota; kingdom Viridiplantae; phylum Streptophyta; class Magnoliopsida; order Poales; family Poaceae; genus Triticum; species Triticum dicoccoides. Next base: position 544,650,008 of record NC_041392.1, on the reverse strand, counting down.
TTGAATTTTTTTTTGAAAATTTTGGATTTTTTTTATTTTTATTTTTTTTTTGAATTATTTGATGATTTAGTCTCTAATCACCTCTCTTAACTGCTCAAGTGTGGATCACTCATTCCAAATCATCTAACTTCTCAACCGGTCACCCATCCCTCTCACTACTCCAGCCCGAGCACGCTTAACTTTCGGGTTCTATTCTCCTTCATTTCCGAGTCTGCACTTGTTGTTTTCCTGACAATAGTAAGATGTCAATCCTATTAACCCTCAGGAGTTTAGCTTGAGCATGAATTCACACATTTCACCGTTTGAGTTTGAAACTATTATTCTAAAAAACAGTAATTATTTAGTAACACTAATATTTCTTGAATAAGTTTGACCATAGTTTGACCACAGTTTGACCATAATTTGACCAGATTTGACCAAAATTCAAAAAATTGAAATAATTATTTAGTAACACTAATATTCTTGAATAATTATGTAGTAACATTAATACTTCTTGAATAAGTAGTTTGACCAGATTTAACCAAATTTTTTTAAACAAACTGAAATTTGACCATATCTTTTTTCCTTTTGGAATTTGAGGATTCTAAAAAATTCCAAACAGGTCGTAGGCCGTCTCCATCGGATGCGGATTTTCGTGCTGAATTTTTTGATATATTATACGTTTTTTTTGGACATCATATGCAAAAGTTATAGCGGTTTTACATTTTCCCTACACTTTTTGCAAAACATGTCCAAATTGTAGTTTTTAAATTTTCCTAACTAGTAGATGTAGTAATATAACTACCTCTCGAAGGATTTTATTTTTTGAAGTTTTTATCATTTTATTTTGATTTTTTTAGAACTGAAATGGCGACACACGGGGGGGGGGTAGAGTTTGAAAATTGCCCTATAGTGCCGGTTTGTGTCACAAACCGGTACTATAGGTCAGACCCCTTTAGTACCGGTTCATGGCATGAACCGATACTAAAGGTTAGACCTTTAGTACCGGTTCGTGCCACGAACCGGTACTAAAGGTGATCGTGGGGCCCCGGCCTGACGCTAGCCTGCCACCGCCCCTTTAGTATCGGTTCGTGCCACGAACCGGTACTAAAGGTTCAACACGAACCGGCATTAATGCAAATCCGTTCTAACCGGCACTAATGGTACCATTAGTACCGGGCCAAAATCAAACCGGCACTAATGTGCTTCACGTGTGACCCTTTTTCTACTAGTGCTTGAATGCAGCCGTCTCAAAAGCATAACCCCAAAACGATATCGGTAAATCAGTAAGAGACATCATAGATCGCTCCATATCTAATAAAGTGCGGTTACGATGTTCGGGCACACCATTACGCTGTGGTGTTCTAGGTGGCGTGAGCTGCGAAACTATTCCGCATTGTTTCAAATGAAGACCAAACTCATAACTCAAATATTCACCTCCACGATCAGATCGTAGAAACTTAATTTTCTTGTTACGATGATTTTCGACTTCACAGTGAAATTCTTTGAACTTTTCAAATGTTTTAGACTTATGTTTCATCAAGTAGATATACCCATATCTGCTCAAATCATCTATGAAGGTCAGAAAATAACGATACCCGCCACAAGCATCAGCACTCATCGTACTGTATACATCAGTATATATGATTTCCAGTAAGCCTGTTGCTCGTTCCATTGTTTCGGTGAACGGAGTCTTAGTCATCTTTCCCATGAGGCATGGTTCACAAGCATCAAGTGATTCTTAATCAAGTGATTCCAAAAGCCCATCATCATGGAGTTTCTTCATGCGCTTTACACCAATATGACCTAAACGGTAGTGCCACAAATAAGTTGCACTATCATTATTAAACTTATATCTTTTGGCTTCAATACTATGAATATGTGTATCACTACTATCAAGATTTAGTAAAAATAGACCACTCATCAAGGGTGCATGACCATAAAAGATATTACTCATATAAATAGAACAACCATTATTCTCGGATTTAAATGAATAACCGTCTCGCATCAAACAAGATCCAGATATAATGTTCATGCTTAACGCTGGCACCAAATAACAATTATTCAGGTCTAAAACTAATCTCGAAGGTAGATGTAGAGGTAGCGTGCTGACGACGATCACATCGACTTTGGAACCATTTCCCACGCGTATTGTCACCTCGTCCTTAGCCAATCTTCGCTTAATCCGTAGCCCCTGTTTCGAGTTGCAAATATTAGCAACATAACTAGTATCAAATACCCAGGCGCTACTGTGAGCATTAGTAAGGTACACATCAATAACATGTATATCAAATATACCTTTCACTTTACCATCCTTCTTATCCGCCAAATACTTGGGGCAGTTCCGCTTCCAGTGACTAGTCCCTTTGTAGTAGAAGCACTCAGTCTCAGGCTTAGGTCCAGACTTGGGCTTCTTCACTTTAGCAGCAACTTGTTTGCCGTTCTTCTTGAAGTCCCCTTCTTCCCTTTGCCCTTCTTCTTGAAACTGGTGGTCTTGTTGACCATCAACACTTGATGCTCCTTCTTGATTTCTACCTCCGCAGCCTTTAGCATCGCGAAGAGCTCAGGAATCATCTTATCCATCCCTTGCATATTATAGTTCATCATGAAGCTTTTGTAGCCTGGTGGCAGTGATTGAAGAACTCTATCAATGACACTATCAACCGGGAGATTAACTCCCAGTTGAGTCAAGTAATTGTGGTACCCGGACATTCTGAGTATATGTTAACTGACAGAACTATTCTCCTCCATCTTGCAGCTTGATAACCCACAAGTATAGGGGATCAATTGCAGCCTCTTTCGATAAGTAAGAGTGTCGAACCCAACGAGGATCTAAAGGTAGAACAAATATTCCCTCAAGTTCTATCGAACACCGATACTACTCTATGCACGCTTAACGTTCGCCTTACCTAGAACAAGTATGAAACTATAAGTACTTTGTAGGTGTTGTAGGCTAGGTTTGCAAGATAATAAAGAGCATGTAAATAAAAGATAGGGGTTGTTTAGATAAAGACACAACTAAATTAGTTTCAGTAGAGAGCTTTTTGTCACGAGAAAGTTATTTGTCCCTAGAGAATCGATAACTAGACCGGTAATCATTATTGCAATTTTATTTGAGGGAGAGGCATAAGCTAACATACTTTCTCTTCTTGGATCATATGCACTTATGATTGGAACTCTAGCAAGCATCCGCAACTACTAAAGATCATTCAGGTAAAACACAACCTAAGGCATCAAGTCCTCTTTACTCCGATACGCAAACAACCTACTTACTCGGGTCTATGCTTCAATCACTCATGCCACCCACCATAAGAAAATCATGAACATATTGCAAACCCTACAGCGGGGATCCCTCATGCTTGTGCGACACAGAGAGCACCATAGGACAGCACCAATAATAAAACATGCAACCCAAACCAATCACGATTGTCAATTAACCCACAAGACAAAATGGATCTACTCAAACATCATAGGATAGACATACATCATTGGGAAATAATATATAGCATTGAGCACCATATTTAAGTAGAGATTACAATGGGTAAAAGAGTGGTTACACCACTGCATAGAGGGGGGAGAGTTGGTGATGACGGCGGTGAAGTTGGTTGTGTAGATCGTTGTCGCGATGATGGCCCCAGCGGCATTCTGGTGCCACCAAAAGAGAGGGGGAGAGAGCCCCCTTCTTCTTCTTCTTCTTCTTCTTCTTCTTCTTCTTCTTCTTCTTCTTCTTCTTCTTCTTCTTCTTCTTCTTCCTTGACCTTCCCTCTATATGGGATAAGGGTTTTCCCTCTGGTCCATGGCCTCCATGGTGGTGGAGTGGCTAGAGCCCGTGAGATTGGATCTCTCTCTGTTTTCTTCTGTTTCTGCACTCCCTGATTCTGCCCTTTCACCATTTCTTAAATTCCTGGAGATCCTTAACTCCGATTGGGCTGAAAGTTTGACACAATTTTTATCCGGATATTGGCTTTCTTGCAGCGAAAGAAGGGCACCAACCACCTTACGGAGTGTACATGAGGGCCCAAGGCACGCCCTACCCCCTGGGGTGTGCCCCTCACCCTCATGGGCCCCTCAGGCATCGTCTCGCATTGATTCCACTTCCCAAAATTCACATATATTTCAAAAAAATCTCTGTAAGTTTTTATCCCGTTTGGACTTCATTTGATATGGATTTTCTGCGAAACAAAAAACATGCAACAAACAGGAACTGACACTGGGCACTGGATCAATATGTTAGTCCCAAAAATAGTATAATAAGTTGCCAAAAGTATGTAAAAGTTGTAGAATATTGGCATGGAACAATCAAAAATTATAGATGCGACGGAGACGTATCAGCATCCCCAAGCTTAATTCATGTTCGTCCTCGAGTTGGTAAATGATAAAAAAAGATAATTTTTGATGTGGAATGCTACCTAGCATAATCTTGATCATGTAATCTAATCATGGCATGAATATTAAGACACGAGTGATTCAAAGCAATAGTCTATCGTTTGACATTAAGACAATAATACTTCAAGCATACTAATAAAGCAATCATGTCTTTTCAAAATAACATGGCCAAAGAAAGTTATCCCTACAAAATCATATGGTCTGGCTATGCTCCATCTTCATCACACAAAATATTCAAATCATGCACAACCCCGATGACAAGCCAAGCAATTGTTTCATACTTTTGATGTTCTCAAACCTTTTCAACTTTCACGCAATACATGAGCGTGAGCCATGGATATAGCACTGTAGGTGGAATAGAATATGATGATGGAGGTTGTGTGGAGAACCAAAAAAGGGAGAAAGTCTCACATCGATGCGGCTAATCAATGGGCTATGGAGATGCCCATCAATTGCTGTCAATGCGAGGAGTAGGGATTGCCATGCAACAGATGCACTAGAGCTCTAAGTGTATGAAAGATCAAACTGAAACTAAGTGGGTGTGCATCCAACTTGCTTGCTCGTGAAGACCTAGGGCACTTGAGGAAGCCCATCGTTGGAATATACAAGACAAGTTCTATAATGAAAATTCCCACTAGTATATGAAAGTGATAACTCAAGAGACTCTCTATATGAAGAATATGGTGTTACTATGAAGCACAAGTGTGGTAAAAGGATAGTAACATTGTCCCTTATCTCTTTTCTCTCATTTTTTGTAGGCTTCTTTGGCCTCTCTCTCTCTTTTTTGGGGGGCTTCTCTGGCCACTTGTATTTTGATAACCTCACATGGGACAATGTTCTAATGATGATGATCATCACACTTTTATTTACTTACAACTCAATATTACAACTCGATACTATAACAAAGATATGACTCTATATGAATGCCTCTGGTGGTGTACCGATATGTGCAATGATCTAGCGTGGAAATGAAATCAAAAAACGGACAAGCCATGAAAACATCATGCTAGCTATCTTACGATCATGCAAAGCAATATGACAATAAATGATCAAGTCATGTATATGATGATGATGGAAGTTGCATGGCAATATATCTAGGAATGGCTATGGAAATGCCATGATAGGTAGGTATGGTGGCTGTTTTGAGGAAGATATAAGGAGGCTTATGTGTGATAGAGCATATCATATCACGGGTGTTGGGGATATGACTATCAGATATGACCCGCCCAGGAGGGGTCGGGTCATCCGTTATGGCGGTTCGTCTAAATGAAGCCCAAGAGTATGCTAAAGATGGCGGTTCATAGATAGGCTTGTTAAAAGGCCCAAATCCGGAGGCGGCTTAAGGCCCGTAAGTGTAAACCGCCATGTATATCTAAACTTGTGTTGTAAGGCATGTAAGGTAAGTCATCAAGTCAGACACGTTTGTATGAGCCGGCCAGGACTCTGTAGGCCGCAGGGCGTCAACCCATATATATAAGGGGACGACCCGGCGGCGGCTTAGGGAAAGAAACAACAAGTCGAAAGCCAGGCAAAGCATGTTTGCTCCTTGGTAATTGAAACCCTAGCAATACCACCTCAAACTGGAGTAGGCCTTTACCTTCACCGCAAGGGGCCGAACCAGTATAAAATCCCCGTGTCCTTTGTCCTGTTTAAACCCCTTTAAGCTAACCTTGTCGCAATGGCTCCATAACTAAGTCCTTCTACGAGGACATCTGTCGTGCCACTTCCATGATAGTTGGTGCCTACCGTGGGGCCTCCGCACGGTGGTTTTGAGTTCTTAAAGGACAGTTTTGAAGGGCTTAAGGGATACGCTATGGGCCAGATGACCAAGAGTCATCGCAGCAAGCTCTACATCGACGATGCAGGCTGGGGCCCCGAGGCCGGCTCAATTGAGTACGGGTACCGGGTCCCCTTCGGCGGAATCCACGTCTTCATCAGCAAGATCGGTGAGCTGGGCCTTGAGCCGGACATCTGCACCAACATCATCGAGACGGCTTAGCGTGCATGACCCGCCCGGGCTCAACCCGCCGTAAGGCATGTCTTCGTTGGGTTTACCCATGGGACTGACTTGGAAGGCTCTATCTCCGGCGGCGAGACGACCATCTGCTCTGATGTTGAGTCGTCCACAAGCCAGACCAACTCAATGTATCAGCTCCAAGACGGGGCGGCTTGGGGGCTGCTCCCATGGCAAAAGTATTCCGGATCCCCGTGAGCTGCGAACAGGGTGGCGATCTTCATGGCTGGCACCCAGCCGGCTCTTGGTTCGAGGCCGCCACGGCTGTGACTTCTAGTGCAGCAGCGGTAACAGCAGCCTTGGTTGGCGGTTCAGCGTGCCCACCGGCTCAAGTCTTAACAGATATGTTGGATGCCCTGGCAACTTTGGTGGAGGTTTAGGTGACCCAGACAACCAGGAGCAGCACAAGGCAGAGATAGCTAAGTTGTGTGCTGAGATAGCGCAGGCTAAGGCGGAATTAGCAGCAGAAAACGCCAGGATGGCTGTAGAGTCGCCTGTTTTAAGTGCCCAAGCACAGCGGATTCAAGTAGATTCATACCGGCACATGGTGGATCAGAACGCGTTGAACGAAGTTTTGAGGAGAAAATACAAGAGTCGTCTGCCCTCAGTTTATGAGTCAGGGGACCTCTTCAACACCCCTGGAGCTGGGGCCAGTAACCTGCCGGTGATAAATCGGATGACTGAAGCGCCAGGCGGTGGGGTGTCGGGTCAGCCGCGCGTGACAAGTTCTGCGTATATGAACAACACCCCGCCTCAACACGTGGTAACACTGCTGGGTCACTACTCCACCCCTTTGGACAACATGATTGATGCGGCGACGCGATTGGCGGCTTTACTAGTTGAGGGTGAGACTCCGGCGGCGGTTGAAACCCGAAGGGCTAGGGAGCTTCTTCAAACGGCTTTAGTACAGCAACAGTTTATTCTTATAGCCGTGACCAGATTCATTCAACCCCCCGTACAAGCCAAAGCTACAGTAGGCACATTGACTCACCCGCAGTCTCGAGTACGGAGCAGCGTCGTAACCAACCTCATGGACGTGAGCCGGCGCGCAATGGAGCCAATGCACAGGATTTGGTGGACCAGGATAGAGCACATCGGGAGGCTGAGCTAGCGGCTCATCAGCACTCGCCGGTTTACCCGACAGCTTCAATTGAGGCAGGTGTAACTTCTAAGGCTTTCGGTGTGCCGTGTCGAACAACGGTCTACGAGACGAGCGTTTACCCACGGACTTCAAGGGCCCTCGTAAGGTGCCTAATTACACAGCAGATCAACACCATGAGGCGTGGGTGGAGAGTTATGAGATGGCCATGGAGATGCTGTATGTTAGTGAGGCAGCATACGCTAAGTACTTCACCATGATGTTAGAGGGGATGGCTCATACCTGGTTGAAGGGGTTGCCGGCTAATTCCATCGGGTTACGGGCGGAGCTGAAGGCCCGGTTCATCCAGAATTTCAAGGATACATGTCAACAACCTATGTCAATCGTGGATTTGGTTTCTTGTGTTCAGACCGAGGGCGAGTCAACAACCAGCTGGGTGCGCCGGGTCTCGACCATAATACATTCTTCAGATAATATCAATGTCGGTTCAGCGGTTCTGATGTTGGAAAAAAAATGTCGGTTCATTCCACTCGAGCGGAAGCTTGGGCGGCTCAAGCGTCATTGCAACGACATGGGGGAGCTAATGTTGGCTCTTGTAAAGTATGCCGACTCTGATGGTACCAAGGACCCTGACTCTAAGGATAAAAGGTCAGGAAAGGGAAAGAAGAATAACGGCATGAAGGACAGCAGTATAACCCTACCAATTAGGGCGGCAACGGTAAGTGCAAGCCTAATGATTTTGGGCTAACACCGGTGTGCGCAATTATAACCAGCGTCGTAAAGGACCGCCGGCTCAAGGGGTAAGATTTGACCTTCACGCAGTGTTAAATCAGCCATGTCCAAAACATGGAATGAATCAGAAGCCAGCTACTCATTCGTGGAAAGATTGCAGCATAATGAGAAGTTTTAGGGAGTCAATCCTACACAACCGTGGCCCGAATGGTGGGTTAGGATACGGCTCTCATGGCCCGGGTTATGGTGGAGGCGGCTCAAATTCTGGGTTTCACGGCCAAGGCAATCAAAGTGCTTACAATCAGCAGAATAATCAAGGGAATCAACAGTAGCAGCAGTCTGGTTATCAGAGCAATCCAAAGTAGTTGAATAGTGGCAGTACCACGTTTTCACCACCAGTTTGTGTAAACAGGATCAGAAGCTTCACAAGAGAGCTGTGAATGCTGTTGAGCCGGTGGTGCCTCGCTATTTACGATGGTCAGAGCAGTCTATTGTGTGGAGTCGTGAGGATCATCCGCCCCGGGTTGATAATCCGGGTCACCTGGCTCTGGTGGCAGTGCCTCAGGTTGGGGGCTATAAATTTACTAAGGTACTCATGGATGGAGGTACCAGCATTAACATACTTTATTATGAGACCTTCCATCGCATGGGACTGACTAATAAAAATATTAAACCGTCAAACACTGTTTTCCATGGTGTGGTACCAGGTAAGTTGGCCTACCCGATCGGTAAGATATCTTTAGAGATTGCTTTTGGAGATGATTATGATTCCAGGTATGAGACATTAACCTTTGAAGTGGTCAAGATCAAGAGCCCTTATCATGCTCTGTTTGGGCGGCCGTCTTATGCTAAGTTCATGGAAAGGCCTGGTGATGTTTACTTGCAGCTTAAAATGCTGTGTCATAAGGATACCATCACAGTGCATGCGAATCACAAGGTGGCCTTGGAGTGCGAGGAAGGTGATGCGGCTTATGCTGAATCAGTTTGTGCAACAGAGGAGCTGAAATTTTACAAGGATAATGTTGACCCAGCAGATATGACATCCTTGAAAAAGCCAACCACAGAGCATGATCCTTCCTTAAAGTTTAAATCAGCAGATGATACTAAATTGGTTGACTTCGTCCCTGGCGACTCATCTAAACAGTTCAACATCAACGCTAATCTGGAGCCAAAATAGGAAAGCGCGCTCATCGAGTTCATCCATGAGAACCGTGACATCTTTGCATGGAAACCTTCAGACATGCCCGTTGTACCGAGGGAACTCGCTGAGCACACTCTTAATATTGATCCGAAGTTTAAGCCAGTCAAGCAGTTTCTTTGCCGATTTAATGAAGAGAGGCGGCGGGCCATCGGTGAGGAGGTGGCCCGACTCTTAGCGGCCGGATTTATTGTTGAAGTTTTCCATCCTGAGTGGTTGGCTAACCCGGTGCTGGTGCTTAAGAAGAATGACACTTGGCGAATTTGTGTGGATTACACGGACTTAAACAAGGCTTGTCCGCCTGATCCGTTTGCCCTCCCTCGTATTGATCAAATCATTGATGCTATGGCGGGTTGTGAGCGTTTGAGTTTCTTAGATGCTTATTCAGGTTATCATGAGATCAAGATGGCAGTTAAGGACTAGGAGAAAATTGCTTTCATTACTCCGTTTGGAGCCTTCTGCTATGTGTCTATGCCTTTTGGGCTCAAGAGTGCCCAGGTGACTTATCAGCGATGTGTACAGAATTGCCTTCATAATTAGATCGGGCGTAATGTTCATGCTTATGTGGATGACATTGTGGTCAAATCCAGAAAGAAGGAGACCCTGATTGATGATTTGAAGGAGACGTTTGATAATCTCCGGGTCTACAAGATGATGCTTAACCCGGACAAATGTGTCTTTGATGTACCAACAGGCAAGCTCATAGGATTTCTGGTTTCTAACACAGGCATTGAAGCTAAACCGGAGAAGGTCAAAGCCATCACTTCATTGGCTAAACTGGCATGTGTCAATGATGTTCAGCGTCTGGCGGGTTGTATTGCACCTCTAAGACAGTTCATAAGCCGGTTAGGTGAGAAAGCTATTCCTCTTTATCAGATGATGAAGAATACATATCACTTTGTTTGGAGTGATGCTACTAATCAACCATTTGAGGATTTGAAAAAATAGTTGGCTGAGCCGCCCGTGCTTGCTGCCCCTATTAATAAAGAGCCTCTGTTGTTATATGTGGCTGCTAATAGCCGGGACATCAGTGTAGCTATTGTGGTGGAAAGGAAAGAGGCAGGCAAGGAGTACCCGGTTCAACGGCCGGTTTACTACATCAGTGAGGTACCTATTGAATCCAAGCAGAGATATCCACACTGGCAGAAGCTTGTGTATGGGGTTTTCATGGCAAGCCGGAAGCTCAAACAATATTTTCAGGGTCATCCCATTACCGTGGTTAGCTCTGCTCCTTTAGGAGACATCATTCAAAACAGGGAAGCCACGGGCCAGGTTGCTAAATGGGCCATTGAGCTTGGACCTCACGGTTTAAAATATGTGCCTCGTACAGCCATCAAGTCCCAAGCACTTGTGGATTTCATCAATGACTGGACAGAGTTGCAGACGCCTGAGGAAAAGCTGGATAACACATATTGGACTATTCATTTTGATGGGTCCAGACAGTTAGAGGGCTCGGGGGCTAGAGTTGTCTGAACTTCGCCACGAGGTGATAAATTTTCCTATGTTCTCCGGCTAATGTTCCATTGGACTAACAATGCAGCAGAGTATGAGGCCTTGCTCCATGGTCTTTGGATGGCTAAAGAGATGAATCTGAGCCGGGTGAGGTGTTTTGGCGATTCAGATCTGGTAGCTCAGCAAGTTTCCGGTACTTGGGATTCTAAGGATCCGCTCATGGCGGTTTATCACCGAGAGGTTGATGCTATTGCGGGTCATTTAAAGGGGTATCAAGTTGAGCATATTGATCGCGGGAAGAATGAGGCGGCTGATACTTTAAGCCGGCTAGGGTCTCAGCATAAGTCGGTGCCACGTAACATGTTTCTGGATATTTTGCTTAACTCGTCTGTTAAATTGCCTACAGAGGAGGATCTTGCTGTCCCTGACCTGGAGGCGCAATTGGTGGCGGCTCTTCATGCTATTCCTGATTGGACGGTCCCGTATTTGGCTTATATGACCCGGGGTGAGTTGTTGGAGGATGAGGTCTTGGCCAGACAGATAACCCGACGATCTAAGTCAATGTCAATTATCAATGGGGTGTTGCACCATCACAGTGTCATAGGGGCATTTCAACGTTGCATCTCTCCTGAAGAAGGCTGTGAGATCTTATAAGAGATCCACAAAGGAGATTTTGGTCATCATGCTGTCTCTAAATCTCTTGTAGCTAAGGCTTTTCGTCACAGGTTCTATTGGTTGACGGCTCATGCTGATGTTGAGGATTTGGTAAGGAGATGTGATGGCTGTCAGAAATTTTCACGACGAGCTCATGTGCCGACTCAAGAATTGAGGATGATTCCAATTAATCGGTCATTTGCAACTTGGGGGATGGATATGGTTGGTCCCTTTAAGAGATCCAAGGATAAGAAGACCCACCTCTTGGTGGTAGTTGATAAGTTTACTAAGTGGGTTGAAACAGAGCCGGTTAGTAGAGGTGATGTAGCAACGGCGGTTCAATTCGTGAAGAAGGTGATCTTCCATTTTGGCTTTCCACACAGCATTATAACAGATAATGGTACTAATCTCTCTAGAGGCACTATGGAAGAGTTTTGTCAACGGGAGCATATCCGGCTTGACGTTTCCTCCGTGGCTCACCCTCAATCCAATGGTCAGGTAGAACGAGCAAATCGGGAGATTCTGCGAGGTGTCAAGCCCCGGCTTATGGTTCCTTTACAGAGTACGCTGGGTTGTTGGGTGGAGGAACTACCCTCAGTGTTATGGAGCATCAATACGACCCCCAACAGGTCTATGGGTTACACACCTTTTTTCATGGTTTATGGGACAGAGGCGGTTCTCCCTAGTGACATCCGTCATGATTCACCCCGGGTGGCGGCTTATGTTGAGGCTGACAATGAAAAGGCGCGTCAAGATGCACTTGACTTATTGGATGAGGAGCGTGATCTCGCGGCGGCTCATTCGGTGATTTATCAGCAAGACTTACGTTGTTATCACAGCCACCGGGTCAAAACTAGAACCTTTCAAGAAGGCGATTTAGTGCTCCGGCTCATCCAAGATCAGATAGATATGCACAAGTTATCACCGCCTTGGGAAGGACCTTTCATGGTCAGCAAGAATTTACATAACGGGTCTGTCGACGTTCTGGGAACGGGGGTCCCCAGACTTGCCTGCCTGCGGCCCACGGCGTGGCTCCACTAGCGGCCCTGTGCGGCCCATCTTCACCAGCAAGCACTCAAGACCCTCGCGAGGGGCCAAGCCTCGCGAGGCGGACGATGCAAGACCTCCTCGGGGGCAGCCTCACCAGGCTGGCTCGTGAGGGGCGGATAGATCAAGGCAAGGGAGACCAGCGAGGTCCCTGTGACGTAAGCCATGATGACCAAGGCCAGGCGGGCGCCAACGCGGGCAGTGTCCTCGTTTCCTCTTTGGTGCTAAAGAGGGAAGCTCAGGCGTGGAGTCCCGAGGCATCAAGCAAAGGTTTCCATATCGGTGCAACAAGACCAAGACCAGCAGGACAACAGGACGGAGGTCACCGTGGAGCCCAAGATGGCGTCACCACCAGAGCCTTTGGCAGGCGAGGACTACTTTTGTCAGGATAACTTGTACTAGCTGTCCCCCTTCAAACTTGGCTATTGTGGGATCCCTTCCTGCTCAATATTTGGGAAGAGGACCAGCGCCTCTATAAATAGGACTAACCACCACCTTAGCAAGGGAGGGAGGATTATTCAGACCACCAGACACCACACAAGCTCGCCAAGCACAAGAACACCTCTCCTCAAGAGGCCGTTCTTCCCCTTCTAACTGTTCATTCTCAGCCCATGAGGCAATCCACCACACCACACTAGAGTAGGGTATTACACCGTAACGGTGGCCCGAACCAGTATAAATCTTGTGTCCCTTTGTTCTACGAGTTTGACGTGCTAAGACTTGAGATTGTGGTGAGGGCGAGAGCTAGAGGGGGAGAGATCTTCGTGCGCACCCAAGTGTTCGAACCTCAAGGGGTTTGTCGGAACCCGAAATCCGACATTTGGCGCGCCAGATAGGGAGTGCGCTGAAGCTCCACATCCCCGCTTGCTTCGTCCAGCTTCATGGAGGACGCTACCCCTCCGACTAGGCCGACGTGCGCCTACGGATGCGCCACGGGCGTCCGGGCCTTCACCCACACCTTCCGACAGGTGCAGTCGCCATGCAAGTTCGAGCCAGAGATGCCAACCTACTATGATGGCGCAGCAGATCCGACAGCCTTCTTGCAGGCGTATGAGGAGGCCGTCCTTGAAACCGGAGGCGATGACTAGGTCATGGCCAACTGGTTCCTCCTGGCCCTGGCAAGCACGCCACGCGCCTGGATGCTCAGCCTGCCGGGATCTTTGGTGACCTCTTGGGAGGAACTGCACAGTCTCTTCGTTGCGCGCTTCGCGGCATCGGCGCCCCTCGCCGTCGTGGCCCTCCTCGGTGGCTCGCAAGCACAACCATCGGACTGTCACACCAAGCCATTCTTTCACCAGATTAGCATCGCCTCCGCGCGCTAAGGAGCTCCCCTGGGTCCGGGGGTGCCCAAGGCCGACCTAACCTTCTACGCGGGCGATCACCCCTCCACCACCATTGGCTCGGGCGATCACCCCTCCGTCACCAAGACCCTCATCGACAGCGGCACCGGTCTCAACGTGCTCTCTGTGGAGGCTTTCAACCTTCTCCATGTACCACTTCAACGGCTCCGACCCAGCAAGCCCTTCTCTGGGGTCGGCGGCGGCTCCGCTAGCCACTTGGGGCAGATCCGCCTCCCGATGACCTTCGGCACCCGCGACAACTACCGCATTGAGCTGATCGACTTTGACATCACCCGCATCAGCCTCCCGTACAACGCCATCCTCGGATACCCAGCTCTGGCCCAGTTCATGGCTGGGACCCATCCGGCATACAACCTCATGAAGATGCCCGGGAGCAAAGACGTCCTCACCGTGGTTGGGGATACCGAGGAGGCCCTAGCAGCGCTCAGGTGTGCCCTCAAAACCGTCGCGACGGCACAACCGGCCAACGAGGCCGTTCCAGGGGCTAAGGAGGCCGCGTCAGCAAAGAAGAAGCAGTTGTTCACTCAAGATCGGGCCGAAACCAAGCAGGTGTTGTCGGATTTTGGGTTCCGGCAAAACCCTTGAGGTTCGAACACTGGGGTGCGCACGAAGATCGCTCCCCCTCTAGCTCGCACACATCATGATCTCACGGCCTAGATCGACGAACCCAAAGAACAAGAGACACAAGAGTTTATACTGGTTTGGGCCACTGATGTGGTGTAATACCCTACTCCAGTGTGGTGTGGTGGATTGCCTCTCGGGCTGAGGATGAACAGTTACAAGGGAAGAACAACCTCCTGAGGAGAGGTGCCCTTGTGCTTGGTGAGCTTGTGTGGTTGAGGATGATCTGGATCCGTCCTTCCTACTGTGGTGGCTAGTCCTATTTATAGTGGCCTTGGTTCTCTGCCCAAATATTGAGCAGGAAGGGATCCCACAATGGTCAAATTCGAAAGGAGACAACTAGTACAAGTTATCGTGACTAAAGGTGGTCTTCGCCTGCCAAAGGCTCTAGTGATGACGCCATCTTGGGCTCCACGGTGACCTCCATCCTGCCGTCCTGCTTGTCTTGGTCTTGTTGCACCGATATGGAAACATTTGCCTGATGCCTCGGGACTCCTCACCTGCGCTTGCCTCTTTAGCACCAAAGAGGAAACGAGGACACTGCGCGCGCTGGCGCACACCTAGCTCCAGTCGTCATGGCTTGCGTCATAGAAACCTCGTGAGGTGTCCCTTGCCTTGATCTCTCTGCCCCTTCGCGAGCCAGCCTGGTGAGGCCGTCCCCGAGGAGGTCTTGCATCGTCCGCCTCGCGAGGCCTGGCCCCTCGCGAGGGTCTTGAGTGCTGGCTGGTGAAGATGGGCCATACAGGGCCGCTGGTGGAGCCACCCTGTGGGCCGCAGGCAGGCAAGTCTGGGGACCCCCATTCCCAGGATGCCGACAGTAGCCCCGAGCCCAAGGCACACTCGGACTTGGCTTCGAGGCAAAGCCAAAGGGCAAGTGCGGAGCGCCACGGGCCCCAACAGACTGTGGCCCCTCTTGACGCGTGGCAATTGATTGGACGTGGGCGTCTCCGCTTCCCCACACTGCCTCGGCAACTGCCTGACTTGACGAGTCCTTGCTGCATGCAGAAAAAGATCATTATTACCTTAGATCATGGAGGCCGGCGGCTGGCCTCCCCTTGGCTATAAATGGGTAGGGGGGCGGAGCCCCTGTCATCCATCTCTTCCTTTGCTTGTTTGTCTCCTTCTTCTTCCTCGCTTCACTGCCGGCAACGACACCCATGGCGCCTGGGAAGAGGCTCTAGGCCGTAGAGAAGGGGAAGGCTCGCCAGGAGGGGCCTAGCTCACCGTCGCCCAAGAGGGGGTGCGGCCGTCCCCGCAAGCACACCACGACCCCCGCCGCGGCCTCTCATGGCTGCGGTGGTGCCTCTTCACGTGGTGGGAGTCTCCTAGGTCGTGGCAGTCCCATCGATGAAGGGAGGCGCACCATGGTAGCGTGGCCTCCCAGGTCGCGCTTCCACTCGATGGAAGTGCTGCCGGAGTTCATCATGTGGTCAGAGAACACGATCGGTACTTGGCTTTCGCTCCTAGCTTCTTTGCCGGCGAGCTGCCAGCCATGGGTCCAGGCAGTCTCTGGCTGCAGGCAGACGGCTGCTGCAGCAAGGCTTCATGGGTCGCGGTCAAGGTCTCCGTCGTAGGCAACACAAACCTGGCCCGCGGCTGGCAGACGTTTGCCCGCGCATGTGGCCTGGGCCTGCGGTGGTCCCTCCACTTCAAGTATGATGGCAACGCCGCCCTCTATGTGAGGGTGTTCGGGGAAGATGGCCGCCGCATTGGGTGTTGCCCTGAGGACAACGACGGCGGTGAGGTGCCCAGCCTCTGTGACGGTCGTGACGAGAGTGAAGGCGGGCTCGCCCTCGGCACCGACCATGGCTCGTCCTTCTACGACAACTCTTCTTTCGGCGACATCTCCAGCAGCGGCGGCTACGACCAGCCGCCATGCCCACTTCGAAGGTGGCAGCGGGTCGTCTCGTCACCGCGCTCTAGTGAAGCGCAAGGAGGGGTCTGGCTGAGCTCAGGAGAGCGCCATGGGCCCATCCTCGCGACCTGCCACGAGAGCACGTGCCGCTTTTGTTTCATTCTTCTTTTCCTTCCTGCATTAAGAGAGAGACAAGTATGGGGCCCCACTGGGGCGTGCAACAACTATGATTTCCAAGTGGATGTGCTATGTTTATCGCTCTTGTGTCATGTTGCAGCGTCAACGTTTTATGTAGGCGCGTAGGAATAACTTAGCTTGATGCGCGCGAAGTAGTTTCCACCTCGTGAGGTGCGCATTCCCTAGTGCCTGGTGAGGCCTCCTATGCTCGGAAGGCGTCTGGGAACTGTAAAAATTCGTTAGGAAATTCTTATTCTTTCGAATCCTGGTCGCAGGTGCCGCCGGCCATGTCCCAGCGCTTCGCATCGCGGTACCCGGGGGCACGGATTGAGAGGGGTGCGCCAGCTTGCGAGCTCGAGCGAGGGTGCCTTGCGAAGAACAGGAAAGCGCTCACGAGGGCACGTGTCCAGCCCCCTCACGAGGCATGCGAGGGAGAGTACAGGTCAAAAAATGAGGAACCGAGGGCAGAAAAGGAGGCAAAAAGGAAATGGAACCAGGCCATCAAGGAACACCAGAAAGCAAATTCTCATTAAAGAGTGGAAAGTCAACTGCGTAAAGCAAATGAAAAGCGCGTCCGGCACCTAGTCTAGTCTTCTTGTCTTCTCACCAGCACGGAGCTAAGTGTTGCCACTAGGACATGGGAGGGATCCCCCGAGGCCCGAGGGCGGCACTCCTGATACGCCGGGGCGTGTACAGCCCCACTCATTATTACGTGAGAGTGTCACGAGCGGAGATCTTCACAGGTGCCGGCCCTTGCTTCACAGGCGTCGAGCCTTGCTTCATGGGTAGAACTTCCGGAGGTGCTGGATGTTCCAAGTGTTCTGTATGGGGATCCTATCCTACGTCTCCAGGCGCGCGGCGCCAGGCCTGGAGACGTGGGTGACCCAAAACAGGCCCTCCCACATGGGTGAGAGCTTGTGCAGCCCTTCCCTGGAGAGCACCCACCTCAGGACGAGATCACCAACCTTGAGCTAGAGCGGACGCTGCGGCAGTGGTACCGCCGCAGCGCCTGCTGGTACCTCATAGCTCGGAGCGAGGCTTCACGGTGGCGTTCCTCCCCCAGCACGAGGTCCATCCCCCGCATGGCGTCCTGCTGCATTTCATCAAACGCCAGGACCCGCGCGGAGCGATGCCTGACCTCGTGTGGGAGAACCGCTTCTGCTCCATAGACGAGGAAGAATGGGGTCTCGCCTGTCGGCCTGGTGGCTGTGGTGCGGATGGACCATAGCACTGATTGGAGCTCGTCGTGCCAGCCCCTGTCGCAGGCCTCGAGCTTCTTCTTGAAGGTCCTAGTCTTGAGGCCCCTCAGGATTTCCGCGTTGGCGCGTTCGGCCTGGCCATTGCTCCTGGGGTGCGCCACGGAGGCGTAGCAGATTTGTGTTCCAAGGTTAGCACAATATGTTTTGAAGAGATTGCTAGTGAACTATGAGCTGTTGTCAGTGATGATGCGATTAGGGACCCCAAATCAGCTTACGAGGCCGTTGATGAACTTGACTACTGACCAGGCTGGATGGTGCGGACGGCTTCCACTTCCGCCCACTTGGTGAATTTGTCGATGGAGACGTAGAGGTAGCGGTAACCTCCAGGCACTCGAGGGAATGGGCCTAGGACATCTAGCCCCCAGACCGTGAACGACCATGAGAGTGGGATAGTCTAGAGGCCCTGAGCCGGCTGGTGGATCTGCTTGGCGTGGAATTGGCAGGCCTCGCAGGATTTCACCAGCTTGGCCGCGTCGTTGAGTGTCGTGGGCTAGTAGAACCCACTACGGAAAGCCTTGCCGACTAGGGTGCATGACGATGAGTGGTGCCCATAGTCTCTGCCATGTATGTTAGCCAATAGCTCATTCCCCTGTTCCCTGGAAATGCATCATAGAGAAACATCATTTGGCTGCTTCTTGTATAGCTCACCGTCTTGAATGCAGTACGCCGTGGCCTGCCGGGCCACACGCTCTGTGTCTTCTTCCTTCTCTGGCAACGTGCCTTGCATAAGGTACGCCCTGAACTCCTGGATCCAGCATCCCTCCTAAGGCTCGAGTGCCAAGAGGAGGCGTGCTCCTGAGGTCAGGCCGCAGGCGGGGGCTCCTGAGGCTAGTGGCTGGGGGAGTTCCTCCTGAGGTGGTGCCGGTTCCGCGGGCGGAGGTGCTACCGAAGACTTGAAGAGCCGCTCTCCGAAGACATCAGGCTCTTGGGGTAGCTGCTTGGATGCTCTTTTGGCGATGTCATCGGCCTCCTTGTTGGTGCCACGAGGCACATGCTATAGCTTCAGGCCCAGGAACTGCTTCTCCATTTTGCGTACCTCCACGAGGTATGCCTCCATGTGCTCATCCTTTGGCTCGTACACCTTGTTGGAGAAGTTGACGAGGAGCTGCGAGTCTCCCTTGATGGTGAGGCATTTCACCCCCAGGGCCACCGCAGTCTTGAGGCCGGCGATGAGGCCCTCGTACTCCGCGATGTTGTTGGAGACCTTCTCGCCCCACTGGAAGTAGAGCTGCACGGCGTAGCAAAGTTTGTCCTAAGTGGGCGAAATGAGCACGGCTCCAGCCCCTGCGCCCTGGCGTGCGAACGCGCCATCGAAGTACATGACCCAGCCAACCGGCGCTTCACTCCCTGGCGAGAGGGATTGGTTCTCGCCTGCTTCGAGATCCGGGGTGTCGGTCCATTCCGCCACAAAGTTGGCGAGTGCAGCCCCCTTGATGACCTTGGTTGTGCTGAACTCCAAGTCAAACGCTTGCAGCTCGATGTTCCATTTGGTGACCCTTCCCGCATCATTGGGGCTCCTGAGCACTCTCTCCAACGGGTAAGCTGAGACGACCTTGAGGGGGTGACCCTGGAAGTAGTGGCGCAGCTTAAGCGAGGCCACAAGGAGCACGAGCAAGAGCTTCTGAGGCATGGGGTATCGTGCTCTCGCATCTCGTAGCACTGTGCTGACGAAGTACACTGGGTGCTCGACGAGGGCGGGAGACCTGACGGAGTTTTGGCTCCCGAGGGATGAGGTGTTTCCTGTGGATCCCCAGCTTGATGACTAGCCGGGGCTGCCATTGTCTCAGGAGCATCGCCTTGGTGTTGTGCTGCCTCATCCGGCTTGGCGGCTCCGTTTGGCGGGCCCTTGACCTGGAGCTCCTCTCTGAGGGCCACCAGCACCACGCTAGCGGAGTGGGGTGTGGGAGATAGGTAGAGTACCAAGGGCTCGAGAGGACGAGGCACCACCATCACCGTCGGGTTGGTCAAGTATCTCTTGAGGTCTTGAAATGCCAGGTTGGCCTCGGGGGTCCACTAGAACGAACCCTTCTTCTTCATCAACTTGAAGAACGGCAAGGCGCGCTCCCCCAACTTGGAGATGAAGCGCCCCAGCGAAGTCACGTAGCCTGCAAGCTTCTGCATCTCCTTGAGGGTTTATGGTGGGCTCAAGTCCTCGATTGCCTTGACCTTCTCCGAGTTGGCCTCAATCCCCCTGTGGGACACGAGGAAGACCAACAGCTTGCCGGAAGGGACACCAAACACGCATTTCTCCGTGTTGAGCCGCAAGTCCACCTGGTGCAGGCTCGTGAAGGTCTCCTCCAGGTCCTGAATCAAAGTTCTCACCTCCCGAGACTTCACCACAATGTTGTCAATGTGGGCCTCAGCGTTTCTCCCGAGCTGCCGCCCCAAGGAGATGTGCATGAGCCTCTGGAAGGTCGCTCCTGCGTTGCGTAGTCCGAATGGCATGCAAGTGTAGCAGTATACCCCGTAGGGGGTCAAGAGAGCCGTTTTCTCCACATCTTCCACCGCCATCTTGAATCTGGTGGTAGCCTGAGAACACATCCAGGAAACATAGGAGATCACACTCGGCGGTGGAGTTGACAATCTGGTCGATGTGCGGCAGCGGCAATGGGTCTTGAGGGCAAGCCTTTTTGAGGTTGGTGAAGTCGACACACATGCGCTCCTTCCCTCCTTTCTTCGGCACGATGACCAGGTTCGCCAGCCACTCTGGGTACCGGACCTCGTGAATGACACCTGTTGCCTCCAGCTTGCGGGTTTCCTGAATGATGAAAGACTGCTTTTTCATGGACTGTCACCTCGCCCTCTGCTTCATAGGGCGCACGTTGGGGCATACCCTCAGATGATGCTCAATCACTCCTCTCGGGACGGCAACTAGCTTCTTGGGCTCCCAGGCGAACACTTCCTTGTTCGGCCGCAGGAAGTCCACCAGCTCCCTTTCTTGATATGGGACGAGGTCAGCGCCTTTAGTAAAGGTGGCGCCTGAGGCCCCGTCCTTGTCGACCGGTATCTGCTTCGTCTTGGCTTGACCTTGAGTGAATAGTTGCTTCTTCATGGTCGGCGCAGCCCCCTTGGTCCTGGGTACGGCCATGTCTGCCGGCAAGCTTCCGCCATGGCCCTGAAGGCGAGTTTGAGGGCCGCCAAGGCTTCCTTGGTGTCTCCGGCCAGGGTGAGGACGCCCTTGCTCCCTGACATCTTCATGAGTTTGTAGGCAGGATGAGTAGCTGCCACGAATTGGGCCAGCATCGGGTACACGAGGATGGCGTTGTACGATAAGTCGATGCGGGCGATGTCGAAGTCGATTAGCTCGGTGTGGTAGTTGTCGCGTGTGCCGAAGGTCACGGGGAGACGGATCTGCCCCAAGGGGTTGGAGGAGCCGCCGCCTACTCCGGACAAGGGCTTGCTAGGGCGGAGCCACTCAAGCGGTGCGTGAGGGAGGCTAAAAGCCTCCATGGAGAGCACGTTGAGGCCGGCGCCGCCGTCAATGAGGGTCTTGGTAACGGCTACGCTGTAGATGGTGGGCGTGCAAAGCATCGGGAGCACGCCCAAACCGACGGTGGTGACTGGGTGATCCCCCGAGGCGAAGGTCAGGTCGGCCCTGGGCGCCGCCCAACCCGAGGAGCCCCTTGCCGCGTCGAGGCCGCGTCGATCCGGCGAAAAAACGTCTTGGTGTGTCGGTCCGAGCGCGGCTCCTACGAGCCACCGAGGAGAGCCGCGACAATGGGGGGTGCTGGTCCCTCGAAGCGCACGATGAAGAGGTCGCGCAGCTTCCCCCAGGAGGCCACAGAAGACCCCGGCAGATGGAGGAGCCAGGCGCGCGGCACGCCAGCGTGGGCCATTGGGAGCCAGTTGGCCATGACCTTATTGTCACCCCGACCTCTAGAACGGACTCCTCATATGCCAGCAAGAAGGCCGCCAGATGCGCCGCACCATCGTAACGGGGCAGCATCTCCGGCTTGAACTTGTGCGGCCAGTGCACCCACCGCAAGGCGGGGGTGAAGGCCCAGAGCCCCACGGCGCTGCGGAGGGCGCCCGTCGATCTAGTCGGAGAAGCGGCGGCGTCCATGAGAGCCGGTCAGAGAGGTGATGTCGTCGGGGGGCGAAGCTTCGGCACATCCCTACCTGGCGCGCCAAATGTTGGATTTCAGGTTCCGACAAAACCCTTGAGATACGAACACTTGGGTGCGCATGATAATCTCTCCCCCTCTAGCTCGCACACATCATGATCTCACGGCCTAGCTCGACGAACCCAAAGAACAAGAGACACAAGAGTTTATACTGTTTCGGGCCACCGATGTGGTGTAATAGCCTACTCCAGTGGTGTTGTGGATTGCCTCTCGGGCTGAGGATGAACAGTTACAAGGGAAGAACAACCTCTTGAGGAGATGTGCCCTTGTGCTTGGTGAGCTTGTGTGGTTGAGGATGATCTGGATCCGTCCTTCCTACTGTGGTGGCTAGTCCTATTTATAGTGGCCTTGGTCCTCTTCCCAAATATTGAGCGGGAAGGGATCCCACAACGGCCAAATTCGAAGGGAGACAACTAGTACAAGTTATCCTGACTAAAGGTGGTCTTTGCCTGCCAAAGGCTTTGGTGGTGACGCCATCTTGGGCTCCACGGTGACTTCCGTCCTGCTGTCCTACTGGTCTTGGTCTTGTTGCACCGATATGGAAACCTTTGCATGATGCCTTGGGACTTCCCGCTTGTGCTTTCCTCTTTAGCACCAAAGAGGAAACAAGGACATTGCACGCACTGGCGCCCGCCTGGCTCCAGTCGTCATGGCTTGTGTCACAGAAACCTCGCGAGGTGTCCCTTTCCTTGATCTCTCCGCCCCTTCACGATCCAGCCTGGTGAGGCCGTCCCCGAGGAGGTCTTGTGTCGTCCGCCTCGCAAGGCCTGGCCCCTCGCAAGGGTCTTGAGTGCTTGCTGGTGAAGGTGGGCCGTACGGGGCCACTGGTGGAGCCACGCCGTGGGCCGCAGGCAGGCAAGTCTAGGGACCCCATTTCCCAGGACACCGATAGGTGTCGGTCGAGCAAGATGGGTCCTCGGGAGCCACCTTCATCATACGCCCCGACCTCGACCCAAATCAAGAGGAGGCACTCGTGAAGTTCTGGCGCACGAGCAAGGATATGTTCGCCTGGGAACCCAAGCAGCTAGTGGGGGTCCCAAGAGGGGTGATCGAGCATCACTTAACACTACAAAAAAAGACACATTCGTGACATTTTGGGCTGAACGAATTTTTTTCCTGTCATACATATGACACTTCTATGACGATAATTCTGACAAAACCCGGTATCATCATAGATGTTGTGGGCTCCTACTTCTATGACAAAAAATCATGTCAGAAAATGGGCTTTTCGTCCTGGGTGGGCCGGAGACGCAGCTACATGACATTCTTTGGGCCGTCCATGATGGAAAAAACTGTGGTAGAAGCGAGGGGGAGGAAAATATCAGGGAGTTCCCGGTTACGGTGGGAGGTCGGGGGCCAAGCGATGCGCGTTTCTCTCGTACACGTACGCGCGTGTGTGCGAGGCGTTGGCTCTAACTGAACCCGAGCGAGGCATTGGGCTCTAACTGAACCCGAGTGATTGCACTGCAGGCTACGCGTTACTGAACCCGAGCGATCGATCGATGACTGTTAACTGAACCCGATAGAGCGATTCCTTCGCTACTGCTGCTAACTGAAGCCGATCGATGGGATGAACAGTGA
>NC_041392.1:544533858-544626156 GCF_002162155.2 Triticum dicoccoides | reverse complement strand
GTAGGAGGTCCGTTTCCTCCGTTTTGCGGTACGCCACACCCCTCCCGATCAACAGGACCCCCGTTTCGACTGTAGGAGGTCTGTTTCCTTCGTTTTGTGGTACGCCACACCCCTCCCGATGAACAGGCTCCTGTTTCAAACGTGGTCGGTCGAACACACGGCCGTTTCCTTCGTTCTGCGGTACGCCAGGCCTCGTTTCCATCGCCTGTTCCGTCCAAGCCCTCCCGATGAACACGAGGCATTCCGTTGCCTCCCCATGAACACGACGCATTCCGTTGCCTCCCCATGAACACGACGACGACGCTGTTTCTCCGTTCTGACCCAGCCATGTATACGAGCCCTGGCCGTACGTATGCGCGAGTAGGTGTTCGAGACCCCGCCCGTATGTACACATACGTGGCCGTATTTTCTTTCTTGCACCCTGGCCGCTGTACGTACGTGTACATGCTACGTGCGCGCCTCTACTACAACACGTGTGCGCCTCTACCACGACACGTGCGCGCCTCTACATCGACCAGTATGTACGTACACGTTCGCGACCAGAATGACAACGCTATGTACGCTTCGACCAGGTGGGTCCCGACTGTCAGGCACTTCCTTGCCTGCGAAGATGTAGCTGGTGGGTCCCAGCAGTCAGGGGGCAAATCATTTTTTTGCCCGGACGCACTTCCTTGCGTGCAAAGGTGTAGCTGGTGGGTCCCATCAGTCAGCGGCCTGGTGGGTCCCAGCAGTCAGGGGGGCGAATCGTTTTTTTCGGACGCACTTAATTGCGTGCAAAGATGTAGCTCGTGGGTCCCAGCAGTGAGGGGCGAATCATTTTTTTTGCGAAATACGGTGGCCGGTCCGGTGGGTCCCCACTATCAGGTGGAGGAATAATTATTTTGCGCGTAATAAGGAGGCACTTCCTTGCGGCTGCCGTGGACCCAGTTGTCAGCCTCTCCACGTACAGTACTCTTCCGATGGAAGTCGGTCTTTGACCACATTGACCACGCTGCGCCGAGAGCACCAAGGCGGTGGTCTGGACGACGACGAGGCCTAGGAGTGGGACAACGCGGAGCCAGGGAAGACGCAGCAGCGGAAGCCCGCGCGGAGAGGAGTACGAGGGTTCACTTGTTCGGCTGCGGTGTGAGGCTTCCGTCGCCGCAGAATAACAGGGGGTGTGGGTGAGTAGAGGGATGGCCTGGCCAGCGGTGGGAGTAGTACGGGGCGGTGAGGCCTCCGCGGCATCGCAGCCGGCCACGGGAGGCAGGAGCACGCGACACGACCAGCGTTGCTTTGGGCGGCTGGAGCAAGAAGACCAGAGGTTGAAGAAGCACTACGGTCGTTGGATGGACATCGTACGATCACTGCAGCTAGAATCGTTTATATTGACTAAGTTGACAAAGCCCTTGGTACGCGTCAACTTAGTAGGCCCATAGCTTGAATTTGGAAGAGAACATATAGCCCATTTGCGATTTGTAAGAATGTACAACCCATTTTTTATTTCTAATGGAATTTACTACAACCCATTTACAGTTTGTTAAAAGTACAGCCCAACTTCTAGCTAGGACAACGATTAATAATTTCAAACAACCGCTCAAACATAATTCAAAAAAATTCCCACATTTTGATGGGATCCGAAATATTTGTATCCGAAATTTCTAGTCAGGTTAAATATAATTTCAAAATAAAGTTGTATTACGTTAAAATCCAATGAAATATTGCGCGTGCAACAAGTAATGAAATTAAAATTTTTAAATTCCAAAAATAATATATTTTTCAAACTAATTACGTGTTTGGTGCATAGTAACTGTCCAGTTATTATAATTACATCCCATTTATTATTTCTTAAAGTCCATTTTCTTGTTAAGCCTAATGCATACCTCCTAGGAAAGTTTGCAGCCCAGCGGGGCGGAGATAACAAGTTGACCCAGATATTGTGTACAACTGTCGGCCCAGTTGCATTGCTGATGTTGAAAAAAAGCTATTTTTATACACACATTAAAAAAATTGTATAGATAAGGAACATTTTTTATACACACATTTAACAATTTTAAAATACATGATTAACACTTTTTAAAACATATTTTTTAGTCAACAGTGGGCCCACAGCGAGCGGAGGAGGTCACAATACACATATTTTTTAAATACATGATTAACACTTTGGCAGAAACAATTAACCCACAGCGAGCCAATTAGCTCCAGTCGGCCCACAGTGGGCCTACAGGGGCCAGTCGGCCAGCTGTAGGCCGACTGGAATCCAATCGGCCTGGTGTGGGCCGACTAGCCCCAGTCGGCCCACAGCGGGCGAACTGTGTATTATTTTTGAAAAAAAATTACCCAACGTAATATTTATGAAAATTAATAAAAAAATGTATTATTTAAAAAAATAGCGAAAAAAGCCTGTGTAGTACAGTACAACCTAACATGGTTACTCAGCCCACATTCAGCGACGCCGGAAAGGCCCAAACAAGGCTTCTGTACAACTTTTTGAAGTCACTAGCTCAATTAATAACTTAAGAAAAAAGTTAGATTACAGTGGAACCTAATTAAAAGCTGTCACGAGCAAATAAATAATTCAACGGGTCCCACCTGTGCGTGTGCGTGTGTGTGTGTGTGTGTGTGAGAGAGAGAGAGAGAGAGAGAGAGAGAGATAGAGAGAGACCCATCGGCCGATGCTCGTATATACATCTTTCAGCCATATGCATTGCTGATGCTCAATAAAATCTTATATAGTTGACACAATCATATAGAACATCATAGCACACTGAACTTGCATACAAAAATTTCACGCAGGCGACACCATCAGGATGGAAGCAGTGGATCGCTACAGGAAGGGCTATGTTGAAACCAACAAAGTCGTACATAATGGTTCATCGTCTTTATCAATGACGGGGAAATACCTTGAATGTTGTGCAAAGAAACCTGACACACAACAAAATAAGTTCTCCTAGCACATTAAGTTGACGTACAGCCCTTTGTAAAAAAAGTTCAGGTACAAAATTAGAACAAGTCACAATCAAATGTACTGGCATATCAGTGCTTCACACCCATAGCTCAGATTTAACTAGTATCTGACAAGATTTAGTTGTTACCTCAAATTAGAGCACATCCAGGCAGCCAGCCCTGCCTCTTCTCCCAAAGAAGCAGTGGCCTCCGCCGCGCGATGGAGTAGGCCCTGTGCCATCCATCGCTCCGAGCAACACGGGGAAAGTCTGACGTTGACTCCTGTAATGGACGTCATCGATGGACCCTGGCACCAGCGGCGGCGGCAGGACTTCGATTGATGGATTGACCACTTCTTCGACATGCACGAACACTCGATACAGGTACATCCCTAACGTGGTCCGTGGCGGCCTTGATGGCAACGAATAGTACAACCCCGGTTCCTGCACCGGTATCTCAACACCAATCACCTTCGGTATGGTGGACGGCTTCTTCATCCATGCCATAACCGTCAGAGCCCAGCTGTCTGGAGGAACAAACATACTTACGAGCTCACCTCCAAGGTCGTTGATAAGCTCGTTCATGGACTCGCTGTTCCAAGCACGTCGAGGCATGCCGTGGAAGGTAAGCTTTGTTAAAAACTCAAGCTCAGAGGGCACCGAGCCCCATCCTGGGTGCCACCAATCAAAGCTCGCCAGCGCGCCATCGCAGAACAAACACTGGGAAGATTCGAACACATGACTGCAGTCGAAAGTTGTCCGGAACCTGATGAAGAAATCAGCTGGTGGCGGACAGACTTCGATGAGCAAGTCACTTATTTGGATGTCGTGCGCAATTCCAAGAGCTTTGACAAGGTCATCCAGCGAGACGGGAGGCCGGTCGCCGTTGATGGTTACCATCAGCACTTTGCCGGCAAACTGGTCGTCAAGCGCCGCCATGCCACTGTTGAGCGACAGCACGCAGCGACCGAAGGCAGGACGGACCTCAGGATCTCCGGCTCGGAGATCCGCGTTGACCGGCGACATGATAGTGCGCTTGAGTACAGGGAGTACAGGAGGGGGATTTGGGGGAACTGGAGTAGGAATCGAGATTCCAGAGGTGGGGGAGAGGCGGGAGACTGCGGATGAAAAGGTAGCATGAATTTCGAGCACGCGCCAATATGCTCTCGGCGCCCAAGCGCACGAAAACACTGGTGGCGCCCACATGTCGTCCTAAGAGTCCTTATTCACTCTTTTTGGGAGAGCCCGGCCTTTTTTAGGATCTTTTGAGAGCCCGGCCTGCGAGTCATAATTGACCTGTTTGGCATTGCTTTACTACTCGGCCCATATTCAACGACACCTCACTGGCCCAAACAAGTGTACATCATCGAAAAGACACTGAGCTCAAATTATATAACTTGAAAAAAGGAGATATACTCTGAACACTGGAGAATGGTGATGCCCTCACTTAGCCCACCGGTAGTTCGAGACAATAAACAGTTCGAAACAATGATATATACAACATTCAAACATTGACTAGTGACTACTACTGACATAAACAACAAGACATGATAGTTCATAAGAAGTCTTGCTACACCACCAAAACGCACCCATCTACAGTGCTCAGACTCTCGTGATCCAGACGAGAATGACATTCTAAACAGAAGCAACTATTACATAGTAAGAGTGACATAGACGAGGATGACCAAATGACAAGGAATATGCATAAAAAAATAAAGAACTACCCATCCAGAACCAGCAGCAAAGACAACAAAGTCATTCGAAGAGATGATCCAACACCATCATAATTTCCAGCCCCGCTTTAGCTACCAGTGATCCGGAGACACCAGTACTCCACCCTTTCGATGCAATAGCCCAATTACCTATAAACCTGAAGGCTCGAACCACATCACTGCCTGTCGTAATTGAGACATCCAAGGATCAAAGTTAATCCGGATGCCTTTGTCATTCTCACCTTCTTTTGGCTGCAGGCTGTATCGTTGACAATCAGGGGAGTTTGCTCCCGAACTCCTAGGGCTCACCGTGTAGACACAGTTTTCCATAGCAAACAGAGCCTCTCTACCATCAAGGTCCTTGCCAACGGTGATCTCCTGGTTAATCGGATAATTGAGTCCGAGAAACAGAGAGTGTGAACCAAGGCTGTTTACCCGCCTCCAACTAAAAAATCCTAAAGGCCCCAACAAGCTGGTATCCTGCTCATAGACGTAATAGCCACTGTCCAGATACTCACGTATTACACGGTGCTTGTATATAGTGGGTTTTTTTCAATTTAACTTTTCTGGCTCATGTGTCCGAATGATCATCAGTCTTTTGTCGTCATCTGATCAAGCAAGGAACCAGTTGTGCTTCCCTGTTTTTGGCAAAGGTGGTGTGATTACAAAGGGCAGTAACTGTAGGGACACTGCATCATATCAAAAAGGACATGCATTGTTAATGTAAGATCAGCATTGTTCAGAGTATGAGTAGGATAATGCAAGAAACAGCATTGATATGTCCGTGTTGGAACTGGGAGGAAAATACAGGGAAATGTATAGTGGGTTCAAAAATATAGAAGTGCCATGCATGGTTATACTCATGTTATCTCGCAATCGATTCTTCACAAGAAACTACCATGTCATGCATGTTATGTAATCATGTTCTGTCCTCACAAACAAATTCTTCAAGGTAACTAATAGACCATGCATTGTTATATACTCGTGTTCTGTGGGCAAATTTTTTGTGAGGATATTATTCTAGCCATTGATTGCTGAAGGACGAATATAGGTATGTACACATGGTAAGCATTGCAGGATTTCACTACTTCCAAATATAGAGTTCTCCATATGCACATTTACTTCCCTAATGTATGGTTAGATGAAACCAATAGTGTGGTGCATGTTTCTACATCATGAAAATGAGGAAACTAACATGGCCATTGATACACACTAATATTTAGTAGTAGTATATAGATTACTGTAAAATAAGGATAATATCCATATATTCCTAACCGTTTGATTATTCAGGGTACAAATTGGCTGTAATGACATGGTCACAATTGCATGAATTAACTCATTCCAAATATAGCTGATTTATGGCGTCTCTAATACATTGCCATAGTTCTACTCAAATTCTGCTCAAACAGAGATATGCCAATCATCACAAAAAGTTCAAATAGTGTCATGGTGTCATCATTAACATGAGAGGAAACAACTTACACGCGCCGTCCCAGCAATACGTGGTGCCATCTGCTTTGTCGATCGTGTAGATGATGCCATTGTGTTCAATAGCCTCACAGAAGTGTGTATCCGCTTTGACGATGATTCACTGTGAGCCGAGTTGTCTCCAGCTAAAGAAGGCACCGGTGTAAAGATAGGCGAGTCCGCGGTCAAACAAGGCGATTAGCTTGAAGTCTACGTAATTCGCATGTCGTGTGGGCACTTGGGAGATGATGAACCCCAAGTATAGGGGATCTATCGTAGTCCTTTCAATAAGTAAGAGTGTCGAACCCAACGAGGAGCAGAAGGAAATGATAAGTGGTTTTCAGCAAGGTATTCTCTGCAAGTACTGAAATAAGTAGTAACAGATAGTTTTGTGATAAGATAAATTGTAACGAGCAACAAGTAAAAAAAGTAAATAAAGTGCAGCAAGGTGGCCCAATCCTTTTTGTAGCAAAGGACAAGCCGGAACAAACTCTTATAATAGGAAAAGCGCCCCCGAGGACACATGGGAATATCGTCAAGCTAGTTTTCTTCACGTTCATATGATTCGCGTTCGATAATTTGATAATTTGATATGTGGGTGGACCGGTGCTTGGGTGCTGTTCTTACTTGAACAAGCATCCCACTTATGATTAACCTCTATTGCAAGCATCCACAACTACAACAAAAGTATTAAGGTAAACCTAACCATAGCATGAAACATATGGATCCAAATCAGCCCCTTACGAAGCAACACATAAACTAGGGTTTAAGCTTCTATCACTCTAGCAACCCATAATCTACTTATTACTTCCCAATGCCTTCCTCTAGGCCCAAATAATGGTGAAGTGTTATGTAGTCGACGTTCACATAACACCACTAGAGGCTAGACAACGTACATCTTATCAAAATATCAAACGAATACCAAATTCACATGACTACTAATAGCAAGACTTCTCCCTCGTCCTCAGGAACAAATGTAATTACTCACAAAGCATATTCATGTTCATAATCAGAGGGGTAATAATATGCATATAGGATCTGAACATATGATCTTCCACCAAATAAACCAACTAGCATCAACTACAAGGAGTAATCAACACTACTAGCAACCTACTAGCACCAATCCCGAACTTTGAGACAAGAATTGGATACAAGAGATGAACTATGGTTTGGAGATGGGATGGTGCTGGTGAAGATGTTGATGGAGATTTCCCTCTCCCGATGAGAGGAGCGTTGGTGATGACGATGGTGATTATTTCCCCCTCCCGGAGGGAAGTATCCCCGGCAGAATAGCTCTGCCGGAGCTCTAGATTGGTTCCGCCAAGGTTCCGCCTCGTGGCGGCGGAGTCTCGTCCCGAAAAGTTCCTTCTGGTTTTTTTCTCATCGAAAGACTTCATATAGGATAAGATGGACATCGGAGAGCCACCAGGGGGCCCACGAGGTAGGGGGCGTGCCCTAGTGGGGGGGGGGGCGCCCCCACCCTCGTGAGCTGGGGTGTGGCCCCCCTGGCCTTCATCTTTGGCGAGGATTTTTCTTTATTTATTTTAAGATGTTCCATGGAGTTTCAGGACTTTTAGAGTTGCGCAGAATAGGTCTCTAATATTTGCTCCTTTTCCATCCCAGAATTCCAACTGCCGGCATTCTCCCTCCTTATGTAAACCTTATAAAATAAGAGAGAATAGCCATAAGTATTGTGACATAAAGTGAAATAACAGCCCATAATGCAATAAATATCGATATAAAAGCATGATGCAAAATGGACGTATCAGCAGATTACAATCTTTTGTAAAACAAGGTCCGTCCAACTGACGTAGTAATCTAGATGACTTGGACCGCGATGGTAATACTCTATATAATCCAACGGAGGAAGGATAATCTCATGGGAGGTCTGGAAGTTCACGAGCACCAACTTTTTATCGTCTTCTCTGAAGGCAGGCATCCAGTGGGAGTTCATGCTGACCCAGTACATACCTGCCAAGAAGTTTCAGGCGATGGTGATCGGATCGATATTGAGGGAAATGATGTACGGCGACCCACTACATACCTGCAAAGAAGTTTCGACTAATGGAGATCGGGTTGAAGTCGAGGGGCATCATGCACGCCTCCGTATCATGGTGAGCCAATCTCGCAAGACCAGATAGCAGCAAGTAGGGTGTCTTGAAAAGCTTAGGCCTCGCTTCGACGATGGCCGTGTGCATGTCCCTCGAGCATGCAGCCAGTCGCAGGGCGCTCAACATATCCATACACGAACAACAGAGGTCGAGGATGTCACTGGGGAGATTGCTCCAATCGCGGCTCATATGGATGCTGCGCAGTTCGCGTTCGGCCATGGTGGAGTTTGGAAGGGGCTTGATTTACGGGGGAGAAGGACGTCGGTGATGGAGCGGCTAGCGAGGGAATAGTGGTACTGGGGGAGGCGAGTGAGGCGACGGTACACGGGGGCACAGTGAGATGGAGACGGAGAAGGAGATGGAGATGGAGTGGTGCTATGGGAGCGGAGAGGGAGACGAGGCAAGGCGCCAATGTGTTGTATAGCGGAGGTGACAGACTACACTGTGCACAGGGTGAGGCTGACTTTGGTAACCCGAACATGCCGCCTGGACTAGTGTCAGGCGCAGGGTGTTGTCACTTCACTGTGAGGACCGGATGAATAGTATTTTGACCATCAAGTGTACCACAGTTGTACTACTACTACTACTACTACTACTACTACTACTACTACTACTAGTAGTAGTAGTAGTAGTAGTAGTAGTAGTAGTAGTAGTAGGTACATGAGTACTCCAGTATTGTATAGCGTAAATAGGTCTCCCGTGCTAGCATGCCTGTTCACTTCATCGTTCAGGTATCATCCATATTGCGAGCAGAACCAAATTCTCGTGCATGCCCAATCAACGCTCTGCCGTGATGCATGCAGTGGTCATTCTGGTGCATCAAGGATGGCATGCAGATCGTTCCACACTTGAGAATAGGAAAAATGGAAAGGTAGAACGCGGCAGCAGAGGAAGAGAACGCTGGCTAACAAGGCTGGGAGGGGATCGAGCAGGAAGTTAATGCTCCACGCCTAAAGGTTTTGGGAAAACCTGATTTTCATAAGGTGACTTATACTCACCTAAACGGAGGGAGTATTCTTTAACCAGAGAATGTTGTGTCTCCCACTCACGCGCTCAAAAAAAAACTATGACACATTTTTTTATCTTTTTGCATAGGTCCCACCTATCAGGAAGGATGGGCACGTACACGAACAGGTACGACTCATCAGTCTACCCGCATAGCCTTTTCGTTTAGTCTACCTAGCCGTCTAATCAACTACCTGCACGCCACTTCTCCCATTTACTTCTCCATCGAGAACCGATTCTCCTCGGCTTCTTCACCTCCCCTTCATCTTCATTTGCATACAAACCCCACTGCGTTCACATTGTTTTAACCTTTTTAAATAATCATCTACTACTTCAGTTGGACTAGCCATCTAATCCTAATTCTCCAAACCATAGCCCTCCGTTCCAGCGGTTCCAAATGGCGATAGAGATCGAGATGCAGGTTTTTAGCGTCCAACATGTCCTCATCGAAGGCTCGATGCGCATAGTTGCCACCGTCACCATCCACCCAAGGGTTGTTCAGCAGTGGATCAACAATGTATCCAACTCCCTCGAAAAGGTAGAGACGAGGGTCATCTGTCTCAACGCAGAGTACACGGAGCGTGCCCCTGGGAAGATCCAGCGTGCCACCGTCCTTCAGTTGTGCTTCGAATATGATGTTTTGGTGTACCACATCATACACTTGCCCTCCATACCAGGTGAGCTTCACGATTTCTTGTCTCGGGAGGACGTATACTTCTGTGGGGCAGCCATCGAAGGGGACAAACAGAAGCTGGAGCCGTATAACCTTGATTTGAATAGCATCGCTGACCTACAAACTAGAATCAAAATTCTTGTAGAAGTTTGTGATAAACAGACACCATCCCTATTCCACGTAGCAAATTTTGTGCTCGGTACAAATCTTCAGAAGGGTGACGAGACGGTGGCATTAAGGTCGTCTGGATGGGAGAATTATCCCTTGACGTACGAGCGGATAAAATATGCTGCCCTCGATGCCCGTGTGAGTTTCGAGATAGCTGCAAGGTCCAAAGAGCTTGTTGTGAAGCCGTCTCCCACAGAGAATGAGAACAAGAATTAGAAGAAGAAGAAGAAGAAGAAGAAGAAGAAGAAGAAGAAGAAGAAGAAGAAGAAGAAGAAGAAGAAGAAGAAGAAGAAGAAGAAGAAGAAGAAGAAGAAGAAGAAGAAGAAGAAGAAGAAAAGGCTGCACCAGCAGGGGGGCATTATGGATGGATGAACTATTTCCTCTCTTGTAAAAAAATTATTCCCTCTTGGTGTATATTGATATAGATGGACTATTTCGATGGTGTGCATGTCTTTGGAACAGAGTAGTAGCGTGGGTCCGCTTGACTATAAGGAACTATTTATCCGCATATATAGCTTTCTCTGCTACTCCTTCCAGTGATCGGTATGCAGTGCATGTGTCCATAGACATGACAGCTTGTCCATGGAAGTTCAACTACGGCGACCATCACGTTTCATCTCGCGATTCCCACGACACCTCTCCAACCCACGGCACCACGCCCCCCGACGTGCACCTCACCCCTCTCGGCCGCACCGCCCCTCTGCTTTTGTGTGCATGACATGTGGGCCACCTAAAATGCGGCGAGCATCAAGTTTCTACCACAGCCACCCACGATTCCCACGACGCCGCTCGAACCCATGAAACCACATGTCCCCCGACCTGCGGCTCACCCCTCTTGGCCCCACTGCCCCTCTGTCTATGGGAGCATTACACGTGGACCAGTCACCTATCAGGTCCACATGTTATTGACTCAAAGGTAGGTGTAGTAAGGCATTGAAGCTCAGTCCCGGCGGCCCTGAGAGGGAAATGTAACTCTTGCGCCAGGGCTTGTGGTGCTCCCGCAGCACAAACTCGTGCCAAACTCGAGATTTGTTTCTTTACTATACATGCACGCAACGATTTAATGGACATTGTAATCTCAACATGTGATGGGAAGCTCTAAATTTGAATTTGAAACTTATAAAACAAAAAGATTCAAAACAAATAAACTAGGAGAGGGGAGTATATCGTAGGATGTGTCCCATACAAAATAAGTCCCCTGGTTTGTCACCGCGAAGATGCAATTAGAAAGGAGCACATCGTCTTCCTACTTGTACGGCAACAAATCGGCCGCAGACAGCATGGTCCGCCTTTGACCGCCATGTGCAAGGTTCGTGCTATCTTATTCAATCTCACCATGGTTCCATCGTACCAATTCATGCGGTGGCCCATTGCATGGCTGATCCCAATGTTGGACAAAGGTTCTATGGGAACGGTTTCACCATTGTAAATGTTGTGCAAATTGATGTTGGTACCCTCCCGTACATATGCAAGCCAATCTCCACTCGCACCGAGCCTAACCTGTGAAACAGTGGGCAGGGGGAGAATTAGGAAATGGACACAGAAGTAGTCTTTAGAATGCATTTACTACATGATCAAACCCATCTTACCTGCTCATCGGAGGAAATCCGAGTGCCCCTCAACGTCGGTATCTCAAGGGGCGTCAACTTGCAACTACGGCCACGCCGCGCTGGAGAGACCCCCAAGGAAACATCCTCGTGCGTTCCACGGAACATCAAGATGCATTTGTATGAGTAGTTTATCTTGTGGGAGAAAAGGATGAACGAGGGAAGGCCTCTAGAGATAGAGATGGACACTATTACTACCAATGTGTTGGCTCGTGCGTTGCAATGGATCCAAAGTAGTAGAATAATACTTGTTCACATGCTTGAAATATAAACACTCTAGTTTTGATATACATGTGTCAGCAGACATGACAGCTTGTCCATGGAAGTTGAACCACGGCGACCATCACGTTTCTTCTTTCTACCACTAAGCCACTTAAGTTCGGTCCCGTGGGCCCCGAGAGGGAAATGTAACTCCTGCGGCAGGCCTTGTGGTGCGCCTGCAGTATGAGCTCATGCCAAAACTGGAATTTGTTTCTTACTACTACCAACTAGTACTAGTAAGGTACACGTGCATTGCACGCATGAGATTCTGGTGGTTTGTGCATTATGCTTCTACATGTGGAGCTTTCTGGATTCTAACATGTGGCAAAATCTGGTGGAATGTAAGGTTAGGCAAGTTTGATTAACTTAGGCGAGTGTTTGATTCAAGCCACACCTTAGGCAAGCCACACTAAGGCCCCACATGACATACACACAAAAAATGTGGCAAGATTCCCTTAGGCTTGCCAACTTGTTTCTCTCATTTTGAAGAACTAATAACTTTGCCTAAGCTTAGTTGTGGCAAAGTTAGGGTCTGTTTGATTCAAAGGATTTTCATAGGATCTTTGAAGGATTAGAATCCTTAGGAATTTTTCCTACGTTGGTCGTTTGATTCATAGAATTGAATCATGTAGAATATTTTCCTAAGGATTCATTTGTACTATGTTTCACAGGAATTCTAACATGCACTCCAACCTCTTGAAAGAAATCCTTTGTTTTTCATGTGACACAATCAAACAAACTCAAATCCTATAGGGATCCAATGAACATGCCATTCCAATCCTACTTTTTTCCTATTCCTGTGTTTCTGCAATCCTATGAATCAAAGAGGCCCTTAGTCATGAATTAAGTTCAACCATGGAGTCTTCTAGATTATACATGTGGAAGAATCTGGTGGATGATATCCAGCGGCCAGTAGTGCTCAGATTTGCCATCTTTGTACCGTCGGATTGGCTTCATCCAACGACCAACTTTCAAAGTTTTTCACACACTATATAGGGGGTATAGTTATAGATGTGCCGGTCCGTTGCAATGGATCCAAAGTATATATATCTATTTAGTGGGGTGCACTCTAAACACATTATCTATTTATTTTTCTCTAACCTTCCATAGCCATGCAACCAAGCCACATAAGCTTCATGGGTGCCCCCCACATCATATTATTCATACTACATTGATTGAAAAAACGATAAATCACCCAAAACAAGATCTTCCCGTTTTTTGTTCCTACGATGTTGTGCCGTGCACGTACCTACTAGTTGTATAGTGGTAGTACTAGTAATATAGTATTAGGAGTACAAACTTGGTACTAGTAGGAGTAGTAGTAGTACGGAATGCTCCTACTCTATCAACGAGCCCCGTCTGACACCAAATTTCTTGGCTTCCGTGCTACAGCTAGATCTTCCCCTCGTTTCTTTTTTCCAACCCGGCGGCGGGCGGGGTGTCGGTTTGCTCAACGGCGGTCCCACATGAAAGTGAAAATGCTAGGCAACACACCTTCCCTAAGCCATGTGTCGTGCCGGACGGGCCGTGTTGTACTCCTGATTCCCGGGTGTGTGGGGGTGCGACACGAACGCGCCAGGCCTTTTCCTTTTACCAGCAATGTGCTCGTACGTTGCGACAGATCCAAAGTAGTAGAATAGTAGTATTTGTTCACAAACTTGAAAGAAATCACTATTGTTTTGATATACTCCTAATATATTACTCCCTCCGTAACTAAATATTTGTCTTTTTTGAGATTTCAAATGGACTATCACATACAGATTATATAGACATATTCTAGTGTTTCTAGCAAGATGCCCGCACGTTGCACGAAGTTGATGGAAAAGGTAAGCAAAACTTATAAATTGACAGATGGAGTACTAGTTACAATGATGCATATAATTAAGCAAAGGGATCGCACATGTCGGTATTGACTGGAACGAGAATGCAACAGCACAATAAGAATTAAGGCCACGATGATGCATCGCAGTGGTGGTTGCAGAAGGCAAGAAGAAAGATAGATCCACGAATGTACGACCTCCTCCTCCTCAACTTAGTGCGCCGGGCCACCGATCGGCGGCTAAAGAGCGGCGGCTTTTGTGGCGAGGTCGAGGTGCTTCTCAGCAAAGGCATCCAAGGCTTCCAGCCGGTTGAGGAAGGCCAACGTCGTAGCGTCCTCACTGGACTTGTAGATACCTATGTACACGATTTCCTCATACATGTGGATGTGTATGTCGACGAATTCTTGCAGGGCGAGGCGCCTCGCGGTGAGCGCGACCTCCAGGTGGACATTCTTCGTGGCGTCGGCGGGCAGTCACAGGGCCACCAGTGCTTGAAAGAGGTTCCGGCCATGGAGGCCGATTAGGGTGGCAGACAATGAGGAGCCCGGGCGCGCGGGCTGGAGGAGTACGGCGATGTCGTCCGCGAGCTTCTTGAGGACGGTGAACTTATTGCTGGTGGCAATGATCATCTGGTCCAACTGAGAGTCGTAGTTGGCGTCGAAGGCGGCCATCCACCAGCCGGTCTCCAACACCGTCTGGAGACGATCCTCGGTGCCATGCCGCAGGCCGGCGTCGTGGACCATCTGGCGCCGCCGCTGGCCGCTCATGAGCAGCGCCGCCATGGGTCTGGAGTGAGCTCTTTTGCGCTTAGTGTAGGTGCTTATGCAAATGCTTAGGTGCATACGATGTGGTAGATGCATTGGAATGGAGAGGCGCCTTTATATGAGGGCAATGAGGGCATACTGCGTTGCATTCACATAGTGCAGCCTCTTTTCCTCGACCTCCTCCCATTACTTCCCTCATGCATTAATTGAAGAAGGATACATTGGCCGTTCAACATATCGGGAACCGCTACTCCCTCCCTCGTCTGTATTAAAGCTGTATTGGGAACTGCGCCGCCCACTGTCAAATCAAATACTCCCTCCACCTAGGTGAGTATTAAGTCATCTTACGAAAACCAAATAGTAAACACATAGGCGTGGTGCATTAACTCTCACATTGTTTCTTATTTTTTGACATAAATAGAGGAATCAACCAAGAAGATATGTGGGGCTTGTATGCTTTTAATGACTTGAGACTATCAAACATGACATGCAGTGGTCAGTTCATTGCACAAGAACAAATACAACCCAGGTCAGCACACACGCATCTTATATAGCATCACATCCAATGGCTATAAAAGATGAATGCGACCAAATTATATCTCATCTAGATGAGTTCTAGCAAAACTGTATTAATAATACTTAGTACTCTTGCGCCATGTATCATATATTAGTATCATGTAGTACTTTATTTATTTATGAGGTATCGAGATGGCACTGCACCGCCAAGAAAAGAGGGTAACATCAAAATTATGGACTACTTTTTTGAGTATGTTGTTAAGGTCCGGTCATAGTCACTTGTTGAAATCTCTAAAAAGACAAATACTTCCTCCGTCCGGAAATACTTGTCATCAAAATGGATAAAAGGAAATGTACCTAGACGTATTTTAGTTTTAGATACATCTCTTTTTATCCATTTTGATGACAAGTATTTTCGGACGGAGGGAGTATAAAACAGAGTTGGTGATGATGGTGTGCGTGCCATCCTGCAATATAGGGCGTCGGATTTATATCTAACGGATAGGAAAGAAACTATGGCAATTTTGCAAAAATATACCCACACGTCTCTCCACGTTCGCAAATAAGGCCTTCTCTCATTCAACCTTTTCTCTCACAAGATAAACTACTCATACAAATGCATCTTGATGTTCCGTGCAATGCACGGGCAGCTAGCTTATTTCTTTTAAGATAGTTGCTGCGATAATTGGGTTGAAGTGATATATTTTATGTCTGCCCCAAATGATTTCAGATTCACTAGTAGTAACAAAGAAAAGGTTGCCTTGTTAATTAACAGAAAACAGGGTGAAAACTATCACATGAGGCTGGTAAAAACAAGGCACACTGGGTTCAGCGTCATCGTCACTACAGCTGTGCGCGCGCGAGAAGTCTACATATAGAGGGGGCTACTGAGCCAGGCACCGAGACACAATGTTTGAGAGAGAAACCAATTGACAAATTATGATCAGATCGAGTTGTCACCCTTCTGCTATCATTGTTGGGGGGGAGAGAAAGATGTATCGAGAGTGTGCGCGGTAGGCACACAGGCACAACTAGCGAGTGTGTGTGTGTGTGTGTGTGTGTGTGTGTTTGAAAGAGGAGTAGATATATTATTATCAAGATCGATGTGCCACCCTACTCCTTCGGTGTCGGGTAGTGTGTGTGTGTATGTTTGAGAGAGAAGCCAGTCGATAGATTAGTATCAAGATCGAGGTGTCACCCTACTCCTTCGGTGTTGGGAAGTGTGGGTGTGTGGGGGGGGGAGTGACACTCACATATCTCTAATCTTATAAAAAACAGAGTTGGTGATGATGGTATTCCTGCCATCCTGCAATATAGGCCATCCAATTTATTTCCAACGGACAGGAAGGAAACTATGGCAATTTTGCAAAAAAGATACCCACACCCCTCTCCGCATTTGCAAATAAGGCATTCCCTCGTTCATCCTTTTCTCCCAAAAGATAAACTTCTCATACAAATGCATTTGATGTTTCGTGCAACGCATGGGCATCTTGCTAGTAGGGAGAAGGAGTTTGTGTGACACATATCTAGCTATATTAAGGTATAGGTAGATAGCATATGTGTGAGAGACATTAGTGGCTGTGGGTGGGCAGAATTAGGGTGGGCGTGTTATACATAGAGAGCGTGTGTGTTTCTGTGTGCGAGATTTCTAGGACGGGGTAGAAAGACGAATTTAACCTTGACGGAGGGAGAGAAATACACTAAGTGCGCGTGTGTGATTCCGATGCCCACAGGGAAAT
Organism: Triticum dicoccoides; assembly: GCF_002162155.2. NCBI lineage: Eukaryota > Viridiplantae > Streptophyta > Magnoliopsida > Poales > Poaceae > Triticum > Triticum dicoccoides. The sequence continues at coordinate 544,609,389 of NC_041392.1, read as the reverse complement.
GAGATATGTATGTGTGTGAGAGAGATTGCACAATTCATTCACGTATCACTATCTAGCGATCGTGGATGTGCATCGCTTGAACATAAGTCAATATCTACTTCGTATCGTGGCCAAAGGTACAATATCGATTCAACGCTATAAAGATTGGACACTCACATATCACATTTTTTCTATTTAAATAAGCCTTTTTAGTTGTGCATGCCAAAGTTACAGTGATGTTTCTTCAAACAACCAATGTTGCTATCATGAACATGCACCATTGTTACTATTGCATTCAAATTCATTAGTCTTGGATGATTTAAGTTTCTATTTTGAAGTAATATATGTAATATTCATATATGAATTCAACGTGTATGCAATTTATGAAATGGAGGCTATGTAATCATACGAGGTAACACTTTTAAGTAGCTGACTACAATATCCATTTCTTTTTATGCGCCTCTACACTAATACGTCAATGCATTATGTTTAAAGTAAATAACCAATGGCACTAAATTATCTATTTACACGAGAAATACATAGGTTGAGCGTTTGATCCCTTTTTTTGTGAACGCGCCACTACACCCATACGATTGGCCGCGCCCGTGTGAACGTCCAAGTTATCAGTGCATCATCCTGAGTTATTGTCTTTTTTCTGGGGTGGACTTCACACCAGTTGTTAACTGCTGACGCGTGCCCCGTGTACACAGTCTAGCATGACCTTCCTGCTAGCACGGTCCAAAATTAGTTGAAACTGGATACGAACAATCTCGCAGGCGGCAAAATCTCCCGCCTCCTTCTAAAATTTCCGCCACCTTAGTCTTTAGCATGCGAAATCCCCCTTTTGTCCTTGGTGCACGGAGACCAACAGTTACAATACCGCCCTCATCTACATGATAGGTCGGGGCTCTTTGGTAACTTCCTGTCGGGGGTTGGGTGCGACATATGCCAATGGATGACTTATCATGGTGGGGGCGAGTAGAACGTCGCCGGTGCCTGGAAACGGGATGACGTGTAGACACGAACGCCGACGTACTTTACCCAGGTTCGGGGCTCTCCTAGGAGATAACACCCCTAGTCCTGCTCTGCAGGGTCTCCGCATGATCACTAAGGCAAAGTGAGTACAAAGGTGCTCCTCGAGCTGTATCTGTGGGTAGGAGAAGGCAGGGCTAGCTCTCTACTTCCTCTAAGGTCTGGCTTAGTTCTAATGAATCAGAACCCCTTGCATGGGTGCCCTGGGGGGTTTATATAGGCCTACCCCTAGGGGTACAATGGTAAACTGTCTCGGCACGGGGCCCAGCTATCAGTCTCTTCGCCTACGGGCCCTCCTGCCGACTGCTGGGGCCCGCCGATTGGTGGGCCCAGCCGACTGGTCTGGTACGGAGGCGACAGGCCACGCCCACTGCTAGCGGGTCCTGCCGACTGCTGATTACTCTAGCCGTGCCTCTAATGACGCAGGCTTGGTCATGGAGTCGTGGCTACAGTCCTGCCGCCTGGCAGGAGATTACTGTAGCCACTCCCCGTCTCGTCTGGTTTATGGCGCATGGAACCCATGGGAGGGGCAGGCCGACTCCCGTAGGCCGGCTCCCTGCCGATCCGACTGGTGGCACCCTTGCCGTCTTCTAGACTCTCACTGACTGGTAGGGCCCGCCATCCGTGGACCGTACCGTCAGGCCGTCGTGGGTACATGACTCCGCCAACTGTTGCTAACGTCATGGATGGCATGGCAACAGTGCTGCGCCAAATGGAGATCTCCGCTGGTACATCGCACTATGTCGTAGCCATCTCCTGGGAAAGGGGAGGGAGTGGGCTTTTCTGTCGCCACTCCCTGTCCCATCCCCCCTGATGAGGGCATGGGCTTTGTTGGTGTCGTGGGACGACTCCCCGTGGCCGGCTTCTCCAGAAGCTGCCAGTCGGAGTCGGCCGATCTTGATCTCATCTCTAGGACTCGGACGCATATGGGCAGCCCGCTGTTCCTTTAGCCGCTCTCCTAAAGTCGGCTCTCCGTCTGTCGTCTTGAGGGGCGCAGTCAGCCCCGATGTCTTGAAAGGTTATGGGCCTCGGGTTAGCCTACCCATGGCCCATTACTCCGACAGTAGTCCCCGAAGATGATGAGGCGCCACGGTCGACCAGCCGAGGAGCCTCAGCAGTTTCATTCTCCGAGTACTTGAGGTGGAGACTCCGCTTGACTCTGCCGGGCCGACTGGTAGGAGTCGGATTCGCCTGATTTTGACTTGTCAAAAAAAACTTTCGAATGCCCTGGCAGGAACTCAGTGGCGTACTAGCTAAGCTTCCTGGCCGGCACCCGCTTTGGGCCCGCCACGTCGCAACCAGTGGCCGGGCCAGCCTGCCTGTAGGCGGGTCCCGCCACTACTGTGCCTCGGCACGCGAGCGGATCCGCTGCGGCCGTGGGGGACGGTTGAGGTTCCCACGGAGTTACTGCGCGCAGTAACTTTGTGCGATAAACGTGGGGGCGTGGGGTAGTGGGCGCAGTAGATCCCACAACCGCCCCCTCAGCTTCGCAGCCCACGAGGCTCTAAGTAGGGGGAGGAGGGGAAGCGGCGGAGCACGCGCGTCCTGCCTCCCCACTGCTTCCTCTCCTTCTTCTCTCTCTCTGCACCTCAAGCCTCGTCAAACGTTGTGGCGATCCGCTCACGATGAGCTCTTCCTCCGCCGTCACGCCCTCGACGGCGCACTCCGGTACCTGGGATGGTTCGGAGGTCCACGGCGATCACATTGATTTCCTCCACAAGACGCGTCGATTGCCCAGCGAGGACCTCGTGAGGGTCCGCCTCGCGCGGAGGGGAGAAATTTCACCGGCGCCGCAGGAGGGCGAGCGGGTCCTCTTCCGCTTGCACTGCCTACGCGGCCTGGGCCTGCCGGCAAGCAATTTCTTCCACTCCTTCCTCGAGTTCTACGGACTCCAGCCGCACCACCTCACCCCCAACACGGTGGTGCTACTGTCCGCCTTCGTCACTTTGTGCGAAGGCTTCATCGGCGTTCTCCCCACCATCGAGCTCTGGGGGGAGTTCTTCTACTCCAAGCTCGGCACCCAAGCCGCGGGCGTGCCGGCTCAGTGCGGCGTGTTCATCGCCGTGCGGAGGTCGGGGGCCGACAACCCATTTCCCCCCATCAGGCTGATCAAGTCGGTGAAGATGTGGCAGCGGTTGTACTTCTACATGAAGAACGTGTCCGTGGAGGGTGATTGGGTCAATCTGCCGGCCTACATAGCCGGCCCGCCGGCAGGGAGGCAGCCCAACTGGTCGCATCGGGCCCGGACGTTGACGCTTGCAGGAGCCGGCGCCGTTGTGCGGCTTCGAGTGCTGACACAGTCGGAGGGCCTGACCGGGCCGGATTTGCTGGCCGCCTTCGTTGCGTGCCGAGTGCTTCCCCTCCAAAGTCGCCCCCACATGATCTGTCAGATGAGCGGGCACCGGGACCCGAGTTGGATGTGCACCAAGGAGATGCCTCACAAGGAGGTAGCCTACATGGTGAACTATCTTGTGAGCTGCGACCTCAACGAAGAGTGGCAGTTAGGCAAGGAGCCGTATTCACGTGCTGCCCCTCCGCCTCTGGTGAGTCGTTTTCCTTTTCTCTTTTTCTTTGATTCTTCTAACATCTTTACTGCCGAGTCCGTCTTGTCCGTTCTGACCAGTCGGCTTTGGTCAGAACCCCCTCCACCAGCCAGCAGCCGGCACCGTGGGGCCGGACCGCAAGTACCTCCCCGACCGAGCGGAGAGCGATGTGGACGACCCCGACTTGAGGGCGGCGGCCCTGGAGGACGACGCCAAGGGAGGAGGCGACGCAGCAGGTGGCCCGAAACTTGGGGCCACTGTCGAGGACTAGCCTGATGATGACGAGGAGGTCGCCCCGCGCCACCAGCCAGGAGCCGGCCAGCCGGGCACGGGCTCGTCAGCCCCGTCGGACACCCAAGGCGGCGGCAAGAAGCGCAGGGCCGGGACGAGCATGTTCGGCAGCCGGCCGAAGAAGCCCAAGGGCTCAGCCGCGGGGACCAAGCGGGACGAAGCGGCCACAAAGGCCAACCGCTTCTGCAAGGTGGTGAAAACGCCGCAGCTGATTTCGGCGTAAGTACTACCTCCCTTTGTACCTTCACATTGCTTTATTGAGTCTGTCTGAAATCCCTTTGCTTTATTTTCCGGACTTTAGGGCCCCGCTCTCTCTTGAGAAGTCGGCCGCCGGCTCCGTCTTAAAGTCGGCGGAGACCTCCTCCACCACCCAGTGGATTGATCCCGCCGCCGACCTCCGGGAGGCGACAGAGCAGAACACGCGGGAGGCGCGTGAGGAGCGGGAAGCCGCCCGCCTGAAGAAGGCGGAAGCCGACAAGGCGGAGGCCGTCGCCCTAAAGAAGCTGGCAGAAGCCGAGTCCATCGATGCGGAGAAGAAGCGCACTGAGGAAGCCGCACACCGCCAGTGGGCAGTGTTTGTCGTCCCCTTGAACTCTGCGCCACCGCCATTGGAGTTAACAGCGTAGACCGGGGAAGTCAGTGACGAGAACCCGGTCATGGAGAGGGACACCGACGTCACCGCCACGCCGGAAGTCATTGTGCCGCCACCGCCGCCCTCCGGAAGCGTGCCAGGCAGGTAACCGGTGGACCCGCCAGTGCCGCCAACCGGAGGCGTGGCGGCGACGGGCCTGGTCCTCGAGGTCAGCACGCCGACGCGCCGCCGTCTCATGAAGGCGGCCTCAATGCTGCGCCCTCTGGAGACCGGTGCTGTGAGCTCCACTATCCCGGACACCAAGGTGTCGAGCACCGTGCCCACTGGGTGGGTGCAGGGAGGCGGGATGGGCCCGTTGAACCGGGCGCTCTTGGACGTCCAAGCCAAGCTCCGGGCCGAGGGCGACGCCATCAAGGAGTGCACCAAGGCATATCTGGCGTCGCGAACAGCCATCCGGGTACGCATCCTTCCGTTTTGTTTTTGCTTTCCTTGTTTTTCTTTGTGGGGGCGCGCCAGTGCACCCACTGGGTGTAGTCCCTGAGTTACGGGTCGGCTGCTCAGCAGGCGGCTCGGAACTCTAATCGGTGAGTTCCAAGTACCAACACTTTTTTTAAAATTTTGATGCAGGATTACCACAATCTTCGCGTGACCTCCTTCAACGCCAATGTCGAGGAGCTGGCCAAGCGGACCGCCGACTTGTCAGACAGCCGGGGTGAGTCTTCTTGTTTCTCTATGGGGGCGCGCTGGCGCACCCGAGGACTTTAGTCCCCGAGATTCGGGCCGACTACTGAGCAGTCGGGCCAGATCTCCCCGGCGACCTTTCTTCTTGTTGACGACTGACACCCCTCCCTTTCCTTCTTCAGAGGCCAACACTACCCTTCAGCAGCCGCTTCGCAAAGTCAACACCGCGCTGCACGTCAAGGAGGAGGAGTGTGGCCGGCTGACGAAGGAGCGCGACCGGCTGGCTACGCAGCTGGCGGAGCAGAAAGAGCTGCTCTAGAGGGCCCAGAAGGAGGTGGAGGACAAGGAGACCGCCCTTCTTGCCGAATTTGCGTCCGAGCACTCCTCCTGGACCGACAAGGAGGCGACGCTGGTCTCCGGCTTCCAAGCAATCAAAGATCTTGTCGATGGTGAGCTTCCCCTCATTTCCTTTTCTAGGCTGCCGACTGCTAGTTGAGTCGGCCTTAAATTTTTAACCTTGTTTCTTCGTTCTTCTTCCTTAGCAGACTTCTTCCCCGGCCATTCGGACGCCGCCAATCAAGCCATCGAGGCTGATCGTGAAGCACGGAGGGCGGACGACGCACAGATTGCCGCCAACGCCCCCCGAACTATTGGTGTGCAGATTCTTAGCATCGAGGCCCGCCTTCGGCCGGCCCACCGGATGCTGCGCCGGCTTCAACGTGTCGGCGCCCAGGCGATTGCCGCCCTGTGGCCGGATATGCAGGCACCGTGCACCCCTAGTCGGACTACCGACTGGCTGGAGGTAGCAGCCGGCCGTCTTGGGGCCTGGAAGGGTTCTTCGGCCCGGGCTGGATCATGCCGGGCTTTAGAATTCGCCAAGGCGTGGTATCCTGGGCTGAGTTTAGCCCAGTTAGCCACATTCCGGCTGGAAGCTTAGGCAGAGCTGGCAGCGGTGGAAGACGATCTCGTAAAGCGCACCGCGTCGATCGCCGAGTACACCGACACCAGCGTATTCGTCCCAGAGCGGGCTGAGAACGGCGAGGAGGTGCCGCCGGAGTGGATCGGGCTGAACTCGGATGACGGCGAGGACTCGGCGGAGGTGATCGACTCCAGTGGCAAAGAAGAAGGCGAGGAGGGGAAGGAGATGAGGAGGAGGCGCCAGAAGTCGAGGCAGACGGCCAGCCCCAGCTCGACCGCGCCTCTAGTAACGAGCCGCGCCCAACTGAGCCGGCTGTTGCCAGAGGTGATCAAGCGAAGACAAACTAGCCGGCCGCCCCGGCAACTGGCACCACCGACCCCTCCGTTCCTCTGAGTCCGTCCGTGGCTTCCTAGGCTGCCACTTTATCTTTGTTTTACCTGCTTAGCAGTCTCAATGAACTTGTTATTTTGCACAATTCCACCCACTGGGTGTATCTCGAACTTTTGTTTGATGATTCGGCCAAGGGCCTTTCTACGTAAATATTTATCCCCGTTCTATCTCTTCTTGCTTATTGCTCTTTGAATTTTTCCTTTGCCGCCTTCCCTTGGTTGCCGTCTTGCCAGTCGGACAGCCGCTCTGCGGAGTGCCGCTAGATGAAATACTTGGCTTCTTTGGGAAGGCAAGTACTTAGCCTTTTAGAGTTTTTAGCAAGTTGATTTAGAAAACGGCAAGCCGGCTGCTAAAGAGTCGGTTGTAAAAGGCTGAAAGCCGGCTTTAAACTATGAGCAAGCTTTGAGTCCTTAGCCATTTTTCATATGGACACCCATTCTACCTTACTCCTACTCGCCAGACAGTCGCTCTGCGATCTGCGGCTTCTAACAGGAGACGGCTTAAGTTCCACACATTACTTGCTCGGCTGCAGGAAGTCGTTTCATAGCTCAAGTCGGCAAGTCCCCTGGCCGACTAGTCGAACCCGGTACCAAGTGGCATAACAAAGAATAACATACTCATAGGCATAACTCTTTTATCATATAGATAAAAGAAGGCAGTCCCCGAGCTCTTCTCGAGGGGCTCGAAGTCTTCATGCTTTAATACAAAAGGTAGCGTGATACATACTGCATTAACTGTAAAATCTTCGGAGGAGGTTTGCATTCCATGGCCGCTCCGTCTTTTTGCCGGAGTCGTCCCTTTTGCGTGCTCGGGGCTTCTGAGCATCGATCAGGTAGTAGGAGTCATTGCCAACACTTTGCTGATGCTGAAAGGGCCTTCCCAGGGTGCTGAGAGCTTGTGCTGGCCAGCTGTTCGCTGAATTAGCCGGAGCACAAGGTCTCCTTCTTGGAAAGATCACGGCTTGATCTTCTGATTGTAGTATCGGCATAGGCTCTGCTAGTAGATGCTGGACCGGCTGAGCGCCAACAGCCGGCCCTCTTCCAGCAGATCGACGCCGTCTTGACGTGCTTCCTCCGCTTCCTCCTCGGTGTACATGGTGATTCGGGGGGAGTCAAACTCTATGTCCGTTGGGATGACGGCTTCGGCACCGTAGACGAGGAAGAAGGGCGTGAAGCCGGTTGACTTGTTTGGAGTCGTGCGCAGGCTCCAAAGGACGGCTGGCAACTCGTAAAGCCAGCAGCCTGCCGAGTGCTCCAGTGGCTCGACCAGCCAAGGCTTGATGCTGGACAGGATTAGGCCATTTGCTCGCTCTACCTGGCCGTTGGACTGTAGACGGGCAACAGAAGCTAAGTCCAGTCGGATGCCATGCATCGCGTAGAAACGGGCCAAGGCACCTTTGGCAAAGTTTGTGCCGTTGTCAGTGATGATGCTGTGCGGTATGCCATACCAAGTTGTGATGTCGGAGATGAAGGTTACAGCGGTCGGACCATTCAAACTCTTGATTGGTTTTGCTTCTATCCACTTGGTGAACTTTTCCACTGCAACAAGTAAGTGAGTCAAACCGCCTCCTGCCATCTTGAATGGTCCGACCATGTCCAGGCCCCAAACAGCAAAGAGCCAGGCAATGGGAATAGTGCAGAAGCCGGCTGATGAGGCTTAGAGTGGAACTTCTGGCACCCCTTGCATTTTTGGACCAAAGACTTGGCGTCTTCAAGAGCAGTCGGCCAGAAGAAGCCATGGCAGAAAGCTTTGGCGACGAGTGCTCTCGAAGCCGCATGGTGGCCACACTCGCCTTGATGGATGTCCTTGAGAATTGCTTGGCCTTGCTCTGGCTCCACACAGCGCTGGTAAACACCAGTGACACTGCGCCTTACGAGCTCTCTATTGACTATGGTGTACGTTGCCGCCCGACGTTGTACTTGCCGAGCCGAGATCTCGTCAGTTGGCAGCTCTTTGTTCACCATGAATTTCTGGATGGGCTGAGCCCATGAAGGTGCTGCAATTTCTGCAACAGCCAAGACTACGACTTGGACGAGGGCGGCTGGGCCGGGAGGTGGCTGGTTGGAGTCAGCAGGCCGCTTGCTGTGTTGATGAAGTCCCCGGGCGGATTGGCGCAGTCCCCGGGCCGGGCTCTGAAGTCTCCGGGCCGACCGCCGCAGTCCCCGAGCCGGGTGCGACTGCCATGATTCCCGTGCCTCCTGCCGAAATACTCGTGCTGTTTGCGGGGGCTCTTGAATCGGATCCGACTACTTCAGGAGGAGCCGGCACGAAGATAGAGTCTGACTCCGGCGATGGCTTGACAGACGGCTTGAGGAGGCGCTGGAGGGCGACGCCGGACGGTATCGCCTGACGGGTGGAGCCGATTCGCGCCAGGGCATCTGCTTGGTCGTTGTCGTTTCTTGGTACATGGAGAAACTTACACCCCACAAAATATCCGCTGAGTTGCTGTACGAGGAAGTGGTAGCTCGCCATGTTTGCGTTCTTGGCGTCCCAATCGCCTGACGACTGCTGGACCACCAAGTCGGAGTCACCGTAGCACAGGATCCGATGAATGCCGAGCTCTTTGTCTAGCCGGAGCCCGTGAAGGAGTGCCTCGTATTCGGCGACGTTGTTGGAGGCGGCAAAATGGATTTGCAGCACATATTTGAGCTTGTCGCCTTTGGGAGAGGTGAGGACGATGCCGGCTCCCAAGCCGGTGCGCATCTTGGAACCGTCGAAATGCATTCGCCAATGGGTGGAGTTGGGCGCTAGCGGTAGGTACTGGGTTTCGGCCTAGTCGATGAGGAAGTCGGCCAGCGCTTGTGATTTGATGGCAGTGCGAGGTTGGTAGTAGATGGTGTAGGGGGCCAAACTTATGGCCCACTTGGCCACTTGACCCGAAGCATCTCGGCTGCCGATGATCTCGGCTAGAGGAGCCGTGCAGACCATAGTGATTGGATGTTCTTGGAAGTAAGGCTTCAATTTCTTGGCGGCAAAGTGCATGCCATAGCACATCTTCTAGTAGTGGGGGTAGTTTTGCTTGGAGGTCGACAGTTCTTCACTCAAATAATATACCGGTCTCTGGACTGGTAGCGCCTTGCCTTCCTCCTTGCGTTCTACCACAATGACTGTGCTGACTAGTCGGCTAGTGGTAGCGATGTAGAGGAGCATGGGCTCCTTAGGAGTCGGAGCCGCCAAGACAGGTGGAGTAGTCAGCATCTTCTTTAGTTGGAAAAAAGCTTCGTCTGCCTTGTGGTTCCACTCGAAAAAAGTGGTCTTCTTCATGAGTTGGTACAGGGGAAGAGCCTTCTCGCCCAGCCGACTGATGAATCGGCTGATGGACGCCAAACAACCGGTGATCTTTTGTACGTCCAACAGTCGGCTGGGTACCTCCATCCTTTCGATGGCCTTGATCTTCATGGGGTTGCATTCTATGCCGTGTTCGCAGACCAGGAAGCCAAGGAGCTGGCCGGCTGGTACTCCGAAGACGCACTTCTCCGGGTTGAGCTTGATCTGAAATCGGCGCAAATTCTCAAAGGTCTCCTTGAGGTCTTCCAGCAGTTTTCCACGCTTCTCCGTCTTTACCACCACATCGTCCATGTAAACATGAACATTTCTGCCGAGCTGCTTGAGGAGGCACTTCTGCATGCATCGTTGGAAGGTGGCGCCGGTGTTCCTCAAGCCGAACGTCATGGTCAAGTAGTAGAAAGCTCCAAACGACGTGATGAAGGCGGTCTTCAGCCTGTCGGCTGGGTTCAACTTGATCTGGTGATACCATGAATATGCATCCAAGAAACTCAACATCTCGCAACCGGCTACGGAGTCTATCACTTGGTCGATCCTTGGCAAAGTGAATGGGTCCTTGGGGCATGATTTGTTGAGGCTAGTGTAGTCAATACACATTCGCCATTGCTTGTTCTTCTTTAGTACCAGGACCGGGTTGGCCAGCCATTCTGGAAAGGATACTTCCATGATGAAGCCGGTCGCCAGCAGCCGGGCTATTTCTTCTCCAACAACTCTTCTCTTCTCTTCTGACAAGCAGCGCAAAGGCTGCCTAACTGGCTTGGCATCAGATCGGACGTGTAGTTTGTGCTCGGCGAATTCAGTCGGGACACCCAACATGTCTTTGGGGGACCATGTGAAGATGTCTCGATTCTCATGGAGGAAATCGACAAGCTCGCCTTCCTATTTGCTGTCAAGGTTGGCGCCTATGCCAGCGTACCTCTCTGGGTGCTCTGGGTCCAAAGGTATCTTCTTTGTTTCTTTGGCCGGCTTGAAAGAGCCCTCAGCTTCCGACTCCCTAGGATCGGGTGACATCTCTGGCTGTTTGCTTGCCATCGCCAAAACCTAGTCAAGCAGTCGCTTCTCAGCTGTGATCACGAGGGACTCGGCCAGCCGACTGCTCTCTGATGCGCAGGCGGACGACTTCTTGTAGTCGCCAGTTATGGTCAGGATCCCCTTGGAACTCGGCATCTTCATCTTGAGGTAGGCATAGTGGGGGACGACCATGAACTTGGCCAGGGCAGGCCGGCCAAGCAACGCATGGTATGGGCTCTCTAGGTCCACCACCTCGAACCAAATTGACTCTCGACGGAAATGATCTTTGTCTCCAAAGAGGACGTCGATCAAGATCTTGCCGATTGGTGAGCAGGAAAGGACGGCAACTATGCCGTGGAACACCGTCCGGCTGGACTGTAGTTGCCTCTGCCTGATTCCTAACTTCTCAATGGTGTCTTTGTACAGGATGTTGATGCTGCTGCCGCCGTCTATCAGGACTCTGGAGAAGCAAGCAGCTCGTTTGTCCGTGGCAAAGGTGGCGTCCAAAACCAAGGCGTAGGAGCCGGGTTTGGGCATTACTTCTGGGTGGTCAGCTCTGCTCTAGCTGATGGGCTTCTTAGACCAATGCATGAACTCTGGGGTGTCAGATGCTACTGCATTCACCTCCTGCTGCTGCTGCCGTCTGCTGTGTCGATCATCGACCACACTGGTGAACACTACATCAGCTCCCTGCTCTTCCGGGTACTCGTCTTGTACTACGTCGACTGGTCTGACCGCCGGCTGCTGGGGCGGAGGAGGAGGCGGCTGCCCCGCAGGTGGGGGAGGCAAAAGTCCATCTCCCTTGGCTATCCTGGTGAGCCAGTGGCATTTCCGAGTGGTGTGGTTGGACGGTTTTGCGCCACTGTGGAACTTGCAGGGTCCATCCAAAGTCTGCTCATATGAGAAAGCCGGTGCCAGTTGGGCTTGCCGCCCTTCTGGCGTTTGGGCGGGGGCTGCCCTTCCAGCTGCTGGTTTTCGACTGTCGCCACCTGCCGACTGGTGGAAGTTGGTGGTGGGGCTTTGCACTTGTGGTCGTTCTGCGGTTGACGCCGACTGGTGTCTCCGGCCGGGGTTCGAGGAGCCTGAGGAGCCACCTTGCCGTTCGCGCTAACTTGAATCTCCGTCTTCATGGAGGAGTCGGCCGTGGCATACTTGTCCGCTACGATCAGCAGCTCGTCGAGGGTTTCTGGCTCATCGCACAGAAGCTTCTGCTTGAGGAGGGTGCCCTCTCGGCATCCAGCAGTGAAGTACTCAATGGCCTGCACCTCGTGCACGCCTTCACAGGAGTTGCGAAGCTCGGCCCAGCGTGTGAGGTAGTCGCGGGTTGACTCGCTGGGGCCCTGTACACATAAGGAGAGCTGGCGAGGCTTGGGAGGCCGCTTGTACGTGCTGGTGAAGTTGCGGACGAATGCGTTAGTGAAGTTGACCCAACTGTTGATGCTGCGGGGCCTTAAGCAATTCAGCCAAGTCCGGGTCGTGCCTTGGAGCATGAGCGGAATGTACTTCACGGCAACACGTTTGTTGCCGTTTGCTATGCTGACGGCTGTGGAGTAGTTGACCAGCCAGTCTTTCGGCTTCACGGAGCTGGTGTATTTGGGTGTATCTCTGGGGAGCGTGAACCCTTTGGGGAAGGGCTCGTCTCGGATACAGGGGCCGAAACACGGAGGACCCAACTCATCTTCTTCTTCAAGCGCCAGGGATCGGCGGAGACGGTCGATCCGGTGGTGGGCGTCATTCTCTCTGACTCCCTCTCGGTGGCCAAGGCGGTTGCCGAGCGTCGGGTGATCAACAGGCGGGGGGGGCGGGGACTCGCCTTTCCCTTCGAGGGGAGGAGGCGGACAGTCGTCCCATCGTTCCACTGTTCTTGGGCGGCCGTCTCAGTCACGCTCTATGGTGATGCGAGTCCGACTGCGGCTGGTAGCCGGCTCCTTGTCTTTTCTTCCGCGAACGCCACCAGCTGGTGTCCGAGACTCTGCGCCTTGGTCTCGGCCTGGAAGCAGGTTGTCATTCTGTCGGCGCGGCACATCAGTGTGGCAGTCGGCTTCGTTCTGCTCAGCAGCCGCGTCAAAGAATTGCTGGACGCGCTCCATCATCAAGCGACGTTTTTCGCCCTCGAACTTGTCCAGCTCGTCCGCCGCCGCCTGGGCGGCTCGAATGTTCTCCGGAGGCGTGGCATAGACGGGGTGATTCGCCCCGAAGAGATCGGCGATAGCCGCGCCGCGCTGCTGGACCGTGCCAAGGCGGCTAGGCCCAGCCGCAGCCGGCGTGCCGCCCACAGCGCGGTCCATCTCACGCTGGTAGGCTTCTGACAAGCGTCTCATGCTGTCCAGCTTTTTGGCGCCTTCGACTAGCTAAAGGCGGCGTGCCTCCAGCGTCTCGGCGTCGGTGTCTTCGGGGATGGGCGCTGCGAGGTCTTGTAGCGCCGCATTGAGCGGGTCATAATCACCCCGGCCAGAGTGCTCGCCATGATCAATGGCAAGAACTTCCGTGATGGTGCTTCCGCTGCCCTCCGCGTGAGGAAGCGGCTCGTCATAGACCACCATGTTGGTGGGGAACGTGTCAAGCGACGCGGTGTCGGAGTCGACCAACATCGAATGGGTGGAGCCTACGGACTCCAAGTCCCCAGCTGGCTTGCTGGCGACATGGAGTTGATCGAGGAGGACCACGAGGAGGCTTTCGGGGCCGCCTGCTCCTGCGTCGGTTGCGGGCTTGTCGGAGAGGCGGACCTCGCCGACAAGATCGGTGAGGCAACTGGCTGCGCAGGCGATTTCAGCACCATGCAGCGCGTCGGCGCAGACTCCGTCTGGCGTGCCGGGCTGGCTGCGCTCGCCAGGGAGAAAAAGGGTTCCCGTCCAGAACAGGTCTCCGGACGATGGTGCACTAGGACCCACGGTGGGCGCCAAATGTCGGGGGTTGGGTGCGACATGTGCCAATGGATGGCTTATCATGGTGGGGGCGAGTAGAACGTTGCCGGTACCTGGAAATGGGATGAGGCATAGACACGAACGCCGGCGTACTTTACCCAGGTTCGGGGCTCTCCTAGGAGATAACACCCCTAGTCCTGCTCTGCGGGGTCTCCGCATGATCACTAAGGCAAAGTGAGTACAAAGGTGCTCCTCGAGCCGTATCTATGGGTAGGAGAAGGCAGGGCTAGCTCTCTCCTTCCTCTAAGGTCTTGTCTAGTTCTAATGAAGCAGAACCCCTTGCATGGGTGCCCTTGGGGGTTTATATAGGCCTACCCCCAGGGGTACAATATAAACTATCTGGGTGCGGGGCCCAGCTGTCAGTCTCTTCGCCTGCGGGCCCTCGTGCCGACTACTGGCGCCTGCCGATTGGTGGGCCCAGATGACTGGTCTGGTACGGACGCGACAGGTCGTGCCCGCCGCTAGCGGGTCCTGCCGGCTGCTGATTACTGTAGCCGTGCCTCTAATAACGCAGGCTTGGTCATGGAGTCGTCGCTACACTCCTGCCGCCTGGCAGGCGATTACTGTAGCCACTCCCCGTCTCGTCTGGTTTATGGCGCGTGGGACCCATGGGAGGGGCAGGACGACTCCTGTAGGCCGACTCCCTACGGATCCGACTCGCGGCGCCCTTGCCGTCTTCTGGATTCTCACTGACTGGTAGGGCCTGCCATCCGTGGACCGTACCGTCAGGCCGTCGTGGGTACATGACTCGGCCCACTGTTGCTGACGTCAGGGATGGCATGGCAATAGTGCTGCGCCAGACGGAGATCTCCGTTGGTACAGTGCACTGTGTCCTAGCCATCTCCTGGGAAAGGGGTGGGAGTGGGCTTCACTATCGCCACTCCCTGTCCCATCCCCCCTAATGAGGGCATGGGCTTTGTTGGTGTCGTGGGCTGACTCCCCGTGGCCGGCTTCTCCGGAAGCCGCCAGTCGGAGTCGGCCGGTCTTGATCTCATCTCTAGGACTCGGACGCATATGCGCAGCCGGCTGTTCCTTCAGCCGCTCTCCTGAAGTCGGCTCTCCGTCTGTCGTCTTGAGGGGCACAGTCAGCCCCGATGTCTTGAAAGGTTATGGGCCTCGGGTTAGCCTACCCATGGCCCATTACTCCGACACTTCCGGTTCCCCGACTACACAGCACCCCCATTTCCTCTCCCCCTCCCGCAAAAACGACTAACTCCACAGCACCAGAGCATCTTACATCACGCCGTCCGTACTTCATCACCCTTTCTCCCCTCCCCTCTCGAAACCCTAGACTGCTCATCCACCGGCGTACCATAGCCCATTCATGGCCAGGGGCATCCACCTCGCCGGATCTGCTTCTGCGGCCGCATCTACCCCTCCCACCTCCCCTAGAAACGAGTAGACCGCTCATCCACCACTGTACCACAGCCCATTCAGTGCCGGCCTTGTCACGGCGCCGAATCTGCTTCGCCGGTACTCTCGTCAACCGCCGCGCATCTGCAGCGGTTCATTCATACTCCCCATCGGAGACGCTTCGTCCACACCCCCCGGAGCCGCCCCACCGACGCCCCCGTTGATGGCCTCTGATCCTCTTCGCCGACACCTTCCTCAACCCTACCGGAGCCGCTTCGCCTATACCATTCTCAACCCTATCGGGGCCGCTTTGCCAACTCACAAGTCCACGGCCTCAGATCCGCTTCCTCACACCCTCATCCAACCTACCGAAGCAGCTTCTGACGCCCCATTCACGGCCGCAGATCCGCATCGTCGACACCACCCTTAACCCAACCACCGGAGCAGCTTCTGACGCCCCGTCCACGGCCGCAGATCCGCATCGTCGACACCATCCTTAACCCAACCACCGGAGCAGCTTCACCTATGCCCTCGTCCACGGCCATAGATCCGCTTCGCCCACACCGTAGTCCACCCTACCGCAGCCGCTCCACAAACACCCTATTCGACGATTCTAGATCTCCTTGCCGGACCCCGACAGCCAGCGCAGCGTCATCACCCTCGACAATTCTAACCTGATTCCCACAGTCTGGAGAGATGCCAAGGGCCCGCCACGGCATAGGTACTTGTCACCTTTAAACCCGTCCAGCATCACTTGTCCGATGTACTTCAAATATACTAACCGGTCATTGTTACCTGTTATGTAGCTGGCAAAAACTACAAGGACGATGTTTCCTCTGCATCTAACAGCTTGGCCAACCAAGATCCTGGACTGATGCATTGCTATGATCTTGTAAGCGCGTCTCTCTCTCTCTCTCTCTCTTGTATTGTTCTATGCCTGCCAGCGTGCTTTGCTAGGATTATTGACCAGTAATCCCTTTGTGCAGACAATGATTTCTACTACTGGCTGCTAAATTAGATATGTAGATGTCATACATGATACTACCTCGTACCTCCGTTCCTAAATATAAGTCTTTCTAGAGATTCCACTATAGGCTACATACGGAGCAAAATGAGTGAATCTACACTGGAAAATGCGTCTATATACATCTGTATGTGGTCCTACTGGAATTTCTACAAAGACATATATTTAGGAACAGGGGCAGTACATTACACAAAATCGTAGGTGGCATGTAGGAATTCCAGTGCACTACATTAGGCTCCCTTAGAGTGCCTGCTAGTCCAGCATACAGAGTCATGGCTAGTTTATGGTACGCACACAATCATTAATTGGTGGTTTAAATATGCGCAAGGGATATGCAATGTAGTATCATGTAGAGATGTCTGAAATTAGCCGTGTCAACTTGCAGATAGGGTTACACAATGAAAAAGTACAAGATGTATGTGGCAATTTCATGGAACATCGCAAAAAAAGGAGAGGCAGCGGTGAGCCTATGCAGTGTGCCATGGTACGTCACTCCTCCATTGCAATCATCGTGGCATGTTATTTGTATGCCAGTTCTATTAGCCAAGTTTCTTAGGGACAGTTATTACGAGTTATCCTAAGAAAATAAGCACCTGTGAATATAAGCTCCATGTAATAAGCCAACCAGTTCTTTTCATTGCGTTTTTAGCTTATCTTTGGTATGATCAGTGGAAAGTCTTGATTGCATTATATTTTTTCATTTTGCTGCCCATATGGAAATTAGTTTGACTTGCAAACATCACAAATTGAACCCGGTGCAGTAATTAATATGATAGGAAAATAGACCATCACTATTTGCTCAAAATGCAAATACAAAGATACCATCTACTTGGCACAATCTACTTTGGTCAATGTTTTCCATAGATATCCCATTGCCTAATTTAAACAAAGAATGCATGACCCACATTTAAATGAAGAACAATTATTTATTGAAATTCGATGGTCCAAGTGGCTGGTTATTATCTTATAGCAGCACCACCTGAAAGCATCATATAGCAGCAGCAGCTCATAGCAACTCATCATACAGTAGAAGCAGTCTGCAATTCATCATATACCAGCAGCAGCTCATAGGAATTCATCATATAGCAGCAGGAGCAGCTCATAGCAATTCATCATATAGCAGCAGTAGGAGCAGCTCATAGCAATTCATCATATAGCAGCAGCAGGAGCAGCTTGTAGCAACTCATCATATAACAGCAGCAGGAGCAGCTTGTAGCAACTCATCATATAGCAGCAGCAGCTCATAGCAATTCATCATATAGCAGCAGCAGCTCATAGCAACTCATCATACAGCAGCAGCAGGTCATAGCAATTCATCATATAGCAGCAGCAGGAGCAGCTCATAGCAATGCATCATATAGCAGCAGCAGAAGCAACTCATAGCAATTCATCGTATAGTGGATCAGAATGAAAATTTGGCAAAAAAATCAGAGGAGTTCCTCACCTTGTTGGATGAGCTCATCCTTCAACGGCACCTCAAGGCCATGGCCTAGGAGGAGGGGAGGGGGAATAAGGTGCCTTCTGTCGCAGTGTGGCATCAGCCATAGTTGTGCAGCGCCCGCCGGAGTAGTACGTTGGACGAACCACAGTGGAGCAGCTGCTGGAGACCATGAGAATGAGGGGTGGCGCCAGAGGGAGGAGAAGCCAGGGAGATTTGCCCCTACCTGCCGGCCATGTAGCCTAGCTGGACATAGCATCATCGAGGACAAGGCCAGATGGGACCAGTGGCGACGGCTCGCTAGAGGAACCCTAGTGCTGCAGGTTGGGGATCGAGGTAGAGGGAAAGGGGAGAGGAGATGCAAGCGGGTAGGGCAATGAATGCTTGCGTGTTTGTTTTTACTTGAAGGTCAGGTGTGACACGGGCGTCAGCAGTTGCATTTTGAGTGTAATATAGGCAGACAACAGAGTCATTTCACTATTCCCCTTCCCTTCAATTTTTAGTGAGGTTCTACCCGAAACACCCCCCTCCAAAGCGAAATTAGTTAAGCCCAAGCCCATAACTCAAAAATGACTTCTTTGCATCTTTTATGGCTTATTTTGACAATATGCCCTGAAAAGGCAGAATCGAACTGGCCCTTAACCTGCAATTCAATTGTGCATACAATGATGAATCACTCCTGCCTGCTATCTGTACATTTAGGCATCATCATACATGGCATAACCTAATACATGTGCATTCCATTGTAGAATCTAGAATATGCAATGTTTATGTTAGTTCATACGTTGCACATGATGTATAAATGCCCCTTAAATCTGGTCATTCAAGTGATGGTCTTTAAGCCTCCTTCTTTGCTTCTTTTCTTGATATGTAAGATTTGCTCACACATCTGTTCAATTGCTTGTTTGCATCAGCCAGCCATACTAGGACTGTTTGCTTTGATTACTTGTTGTTCTTGACATAACACTCTAACAGAGCTTGTCAACGATTTAAACACTAAGGGCTGCTGTAGTGGGGCCTTGTCTAACTCATAGGTGACATAAAGGTTTGGTTGTACACTGCAGTAGGCTCTCCAAGAGTACCTGGAGATCCAGTTCGAAGGTATGCCCAGTTTTTACATAGTGCAGACATAGTAAATGCTCATTTCATTGTGTGCAAGTGCAAGAGATGCGGCATGTTTCATTATGTGGTGTTGTTTTGTTATAATCTCATTCTTTTGTGTTCACAGACTGGAAAGTATGCATATTTATCTTCCAAGGAGACGAGTAACTAGTTTGTGTCACCTTGCAGAGGGGGTGCAATGAAGATAAGATTGAGGATTTCCATGTACAAGATGTTAGGAAGGAGCCTTGCAAGAGAAGTAGGAGCTGTGCTGAGCCTCTTCAACCTGCTAAGGTAAGTCACTGTATGCAACTCAACAGTTCAATTCCTTGTTTGTTTCAGGCATAGTTAATTTTCTCTTTTCAATTGCTTTATTTGTCCTTAGTTAGTGAGATGCCCAAATAATCATGCCTGATGTTCGGTACTTGTATCACTATTAGTTGACATAATTAAAAGCCTTACCATTTAATTACTCTACCGAAGTGTGCCTGAAGCTTTGAAGTCTATTAACCAACTATTATTGCATGAGGCTCACAATCTAGTTTATACTACGCTAATGATTGCATAGTTTTGCCTGCTGTAGTATGTTTGTATGAAACCCTCTGCTGTCATTATGCTCCCTAATACTTAAATTGAGGCAAAGAATGGCCAACTGCTTGCTTACTTATACGCAATGTGCTGTCTAAATTTGTAACTTGTCTGTGTTTTCGATTGGACCCCAACATCATGCTCCTCTATTGAGCTAAGAGGGATTTCTGTATGCAGGCTGCAGAGACTATCTTTTTTATAATTTTTAAAATATCACCTGCTTATGCTTCATGACGTGTAACATTTTTTTTGAAAGTGACATGTAACATTATTGTTAGTCATGTTTTGCCATGTAGTACAAAATAGTGTCTTGTTCGCTTCACTATTGTAACTATATTTTTGCCCTAGTCATGTGTACTTACAGAAACATTTCAAGATGAAGTGACATAAACACAAAGATCTGCGAGCAGTGCGGCATGGCCGTTACCGAATCATTATGGATTGGAATTGGAATGTGCTGATGTTCTCGAGCATCAACTAGAGGTGGCAAGCCAACGTCTATATGATTGTCAACGTATAATCAACATGTTGAGACTAGACATGCATGTATTAGATGTAGGAGTCAAAAAAATGAAACAAGACACTGAGGTAACCTTGAAGGAATTGGATATTTTGCAGACTGAAATTTGTGCTATCTGAATCCGGCCAATCCTATTTTCTGAAGAGATTATAGTTCAAATGGAATTAAGTTGGTGCGCGTCCATGATGTATGAGCTGTATTTGCCCAGTGTATGTAATTTGCTGTTTGTATATGTTTTATTATCACCTGTGTCGAACCATAATGCCCAGTGGGTATAATCGGCTGTAATTTCTTTATTGTATAGTGTAGAATTATTCTACCTTTCTATGCCTTGATCTCTTTGTTGTAATAGTGTAGGCTTTTTAGAGGTGATAGTATTGAGTAGGATAATTCTTTGAACATGCTATGTCGTTCAAACGGGGGCCCATTCGCCCGACCATGGCCCTTCACGGGCCATCGGATCCATGGGCCTTCTACGTCTCGTAGGATCCATGGGCCTTCTACGTCTTGTATGATCCATGGACCTTCTACGTCTCATAGGATCCATGGGCCTTGTACGTCTGGTAGGATCCATGGGCCTTGTACGTCTCATAGGATCCATGGGCCGCCTGCTCATTTATGGGTCTTGTACGGGCCTTTAATGGAAATCATACGTTTTATGGGCTGACCATAACGGGCCATTAATAGGCCGTATTTGGTGATGCTATGAAAATGGCCCAACAGACTAACGGTCCACAAACGAGCCAACTGTAACGACGGGCTGAATTTGGCCCACAAACAGAAAATGACAGTAACGGGCCGTAAGTAACTGAATGCTGCAAATGAGCCCAAGAATAAATGGGCCCTCAGAAGGCCGAAAGTTAACTTGGGCTGGAAACAGCCCAACGGAATAATGGGCCGTTAATGGGTATAAAGTGATGCACTGTTCATTACGGGCCAGTTTCACCATGGGCCATTAATGGGTGTAAAGTAATACACTGTTCATTACGGGCCAGTTTCAGCACGGGCCGCTAATGGGCCAAGAGTTACAAAGGGCCTCATATGGCCCGAAAGACATCATGGGCTATATATGGGCCAGAAGTGAAAACGGGCTGGAATCATCTTGGACGGCCCAGATGACGCTACTGGGCCTAATTCGGATAGGGCGTAATGGGCCTTGGGTTAGCGCGCTGTAAATGGGCTATATGCGAACAGGCCATTAATAGGCTTTCCATGGGCCGACCCGCCAGCTTTTGACCAAGTCAAATGGGCCGGCCTTTTCACAAGAATGGGCCACTGTTGGGCCGTGCCACATGTCGACGTATCATAGGCGCCTTCTGTCCAGTGAGTGGATGACATCTGTCCCAACAATGAGCCGACACGTGTTTCCTCTAGCCAATGATGATTTTACACGTGGAAAATCCCCATTGGTCGGGGATGTTAACGGGTTATCGGATCCAAAACCCGACCCGATAGCTTAACGGCGTTCCGTTACAGTGGATGCCACGTGTCGGTCACCCTTGACGAAAGCACTTCTGTGACATGAAATTTATTGTCATGGAAGTGGACACTTCCGTGATGATAATTTTGGTAATGTCATGGAACACTTCTACGACAGCACATGTATGACTATCTTGATTCTGTCATAAATTTGTCATGGATGTACATGCATGACAAAAAAGCGACCTACTGTGACAAACACATATCATCACGGAAGTGTATTTTTTTGTAGTGTAAGGGTGTGCCCCAATGTGTGCCCCATGAAGCAGAAAGCACGGCGACATTTCACTGAGAAGCAATCCTTCATCGTCCAGGAAACCCACAAGCTGGAGGCAGTGGGTGTCATTCGAGAGGTTCGGTACCCCGAGTGGCTGGTGAACCCCGTCATCGTACCAAAGAAAGGCGGGAAGGAGCACATGTGTGTTTACTTCACCAACCTCAATAAGGCTTGTTCCCAACACCCGTTCCCGCTCCAGTGCATCGATCAGATTGTCGACTCCACCGCCGAATGTGACCTGCTGTGCTTCCTAGATGCATTCTCGGGTTATCACCAGATTAAGATGGCGGTGGAGGATGTGGAGAAGACGGCCTTCCTCACCCCATGTGGGGTATACTGCTACACTTACATGCCATTCGAACTGCACAACGTAGGAGTAACCTTCCAGCGGCTGATGCACATCGCCTTTGGACAGAGCTTGGGAGAAACGCTGAGGCCTACGTCGACGACCTTGTGGTGAAGTCTCGGGAGGCGAGAACTTTCATTCAGGACCTGGAGGAGACCTTTGCGAGCCTGTGCCAGGTGGACTTGCGGTTCAAGCCGGACAAGTGTGTGTTTGGTATCCCTTCCGGCAAGCTGCTGGGCTTCCTCGTGTCCCACAGGGGGATTCGGGCCAACCTGGAGAAGGTCAAGGTGATAGAAGACATGAGCCCACCGGAAACTCTTCAGGAGATGCAGAAGCTTGTAGGATGCATGACCTCGCTTGGGCGCTACATCTCCAAGCTGGGAGAACGCGCCCTGCCGTTCTTCAAGATGATGAAGAAGAAGGGCCCGTTCGAGTGGACCCCAGAAGCCGACCAAGCATTTCAGGACCTCAAGATATACCTGACCAGCCCTCCGGTGATGGTGGCGCCGCGCCCTCACGAGCCCCTTGTAACACCCCAGATGTAACTTGCCATATTTGTACTCCGACTCTTGCCATTTCGGATTTAAGTTATGAGATTCCCTTCATGGTTGGGTTTTGTCTTCGTTTTGCATTTTGTTCATGTCATGCAATTCATATCATGTCATCATGTGCATTGCGTTTGCATACGTGTTCGTCTGATGCATCCGAGCATTTTCCCCATTGTCCGTTTTGCAATCCGACACTCCTACGTGCACCGGCGTCCCCTTTTGTCTCTTTTCGTGAGCGGGTGTTAAACGTTCTCGGAATGGACCGAGAGTTGCCAAGTGGCCTTGGTACACCACCGGTAGACCGCCTGTCAAATTTCATGTCATTTGGAGTCCGTTTGATACTCCAACGATTAACCGGGGAACCGTAAAGGCCTCATGTGTGTTTCAGCCCAACACCCCACCAAAACGGCCCAATAACCCTTCCAAACCCCTTCCATGTCCTCCGCCGTCGGATCATGATCGCGTGGGCGAAAACTACACCCCATTTGGACACTCCAAACTCCTCCTACCTATAAATATGTCCTCCCCATCCAAAATCCCGGATGAAACCCTAGCAAATTCCCCTCTCCGCCGCCGGACGAAATCCCCACTGACGGACATGTCCACCGCCCTCGCTGCCGCCACGTGTTGCCTCCTGGTTCGTTGAGACGTCGCGCCCACTTCGCCATCCACCCGCGCGCTGGCCCGCGCGTCCGCCCGCCGCCGCCTGCGAGTCGTGCCTCCCAGCGCCGACCTCCGCCGTCGTGCTCCAACTCCACTGCACCAACTCCGGCCGGCTGCCTCTGCGTCGGAGTGCCGTTGCGGCGCACCTTGCCGCGCCTCTCTGCCGGCGCGCGCCCGTGCCAACTCCGACCTGCGCGCTGCCCTCACCGCCATCTCCTCCATCGCCACCCTGGCTCCGCCCGACACCGGCGACCCCTGATCCGGCAAGTCCCTCTTCTCTAGCGAGGCCCAGCGCAACTCCGGCCGTCTTCCGGCAATCCTCATTTTCCGCGTCACGAAACCCTAGATCCAGTCTGGAGGGGTAAATTTCCACTAAATCTTTACCTCTGCAACATTTTCAGGCTTTGTTCAACATGCCATAACTCTGTGACCGTAGCTCCGTTTCATGCGCATAATATATCAAAATGTTCATCATGATGTGCTCTTCATTTTGTTCCATTGTGGCATGCTTGTTTGAGTCCATATTGATGCCCTAATCATGGATGCAAGAGTGCTATAAATTGTTAGGTGGTGATTCTTATCAGAGTATGAGGATTTGTCATTTTTGCTACATTTGTTGTGTGCTGCATATGGGCATGAGCTCTACATGTACTTTGATCTATGCCATGCCATCTTTACAGGGGTGTGTGCCATGTATTTTTCTGATAGATGTGGTGACTAGAACAAGCATGCAATGTAGCCTTCGTGATATTTTTGATTTCAGGGACTTAGGATTTTACCAAGTCCTTGCTCTGCTATTATTTTTATGTCATGTATCCATGATGCTATAGTGAGATCCATGCTTGTTTTGAGTTGCTTCAGTAAGGATTATTTGGACATATGGTTGTGATATATCTATCCATGCACCTGTTTGCAATTATGGAGTGCCCTAGCATGACTTAATCTTGCTCTACTTTTGCTATAAAATGTTCCTGGCAGATTGTTTACATGTTAATCAATTTTGCCATGGTTGTTGTAGTTGATCCATGCATGTTATGAACTTGCTCTTGCCTTGGTTAGCTATATGAACATGTCTTCTTGCTATTTCTATACTTAGTTTGTCATGCAAGGCTTTGTGATGAGTGAATCGAGCTCGCAAAGATGCCTTCATAACTTTGTTTTTGCCATGCTCAGTTTTCTGCTAAGTCTGAATCTGTTAACGAAACTCGCTATGTTTACATGGGTGCCATCATATCTTCTGTGCCTTTTTGGCTGATGGTTAGTAAGGGACTTTTGTTCTATGCTTTGAGTAGATGCATGCCGTGCCTTTTTTGCTATGATCTGATCCTGTATCATGTTGTTTTCTTGCTCTAAACATGACTTCTTGATGTTATTCCTGGCATGTTAGTTATTTCTCTAAGTCTGTGAAGCTGATAACTTTTGCACTTTTGCCATGCTTGTTTGAACCTGCTCTTGCGTGATTTAGTCATAGCTCAGTGTTCATCTTTTGTCAAGCATCTTTAGTAGATCACTGCCATGTGCTTTGTTGCTTTGTTGGAGTGCAGTAGCTTAGTTTCTTGTTGCATTCTAGTTGGCATCGTGGTGTTAATCGCAGAATTGTGTCATTCTTGTTCTGCTTGCCATTTGCAAACCGTGCATCCGATTCCGGTGATCTTTATATCGATTTCGACCGAAATCATCTCATCTTTCCAGCGGCACACTTGGTTTTCCAAGATGATTCCCGGTTCAATCTTTCCCTTCCGAAGCACGCATATGCATTGCATATCACATCTCACATATCATGCCATGTTTTGCATCATATTGCTTGTGCATTGCACCATGATTGATTGTTGGTCCTTTGCTTGTGTTCTTGCTTTGGGTAGAGCTGGGAGACGAGTACGCGATCGAGGAACCTGTTGAGTACGCTAACGAGGATTAAGCTTTCGTCAACTCTGAGAACTTTGCAGGCAAGATGACCATACCCTCGAAATCACTTCTATCTTTGCTTGCTAGTTATTCGCTCTATTGCTATGCCGCGATACCTACCACTTGCTATATCATGCCTCCCATATTGCCATGTCAAGCCTCTATCCCACCTTTCCTAGCAAACCATTGTTTGGCTATGTTACCGCTTTGCTCAGCCCCTCTTATAGCGTTGCTAGTTGCAGGCGAAGATGAAGTTTGTTCCTTGTTGGAACATGATTATTGTTGGGATATCATTATTATATATTGTTTACTTTAATGCATCTATATACTTGGTAAAGGGTGGAAGGCTCGGCCTTATGCCTGGTGTTTTGTTCCACTCTTGCCTCCCTAGTTTCCGTCATACCGGTGTTATGTTCCTTGATTTTGCGTTCCTTATGCGGTTGGGTGATAATGGGAACCCCTTGACAGTTCACTTTGAATAAAAATCCTCCAGCAAGGCCCAACCTTGGTTTTACCATTTGCCACCTAAGCCATTTTCCCTTGGGTTTCGCGGACTCAAGGGTCATCTTTATTTTTAACCCCCGGGCCAGTGCTTCTCTAAGTGTTGGTCCAACCTGAGCGATGTCCGGCGCCCCCTGGGCAACCAGGGTCTATGCCAACCCGATGTCTGGCTCATCCAGTGTGCCCTGAGAACGAGAAATGTGCACCTCCTATCGGGATTTTCACCACATTCAGGCGGCTTTGCTGGTCTTGTTTTACCATTGTCGAAATGTCTTGTAACCGGGATTCCGAGTTTGATCGGATCATCCTGGGAGAAGGAATATCCTTCGTTGACTGTGAGAGCTTGTGATGGGCTAAGTTGGGACACCCCTGCAGGGTTTTGAACTTTCGAAAGTCATGCCCATGGTTATGGGCAGATGGGAATTTGTTAATATCCGGTTGTAGAAAACCTGACACATAACTTAATTAAAATGAATCAACCGCGTGTGTATCCGTGATGGTCTCTTTTCGACGGAGTCCGGGAAGAGAACACGGTCTCGTGTTATGCTTGAACGTAAGTAGCTTCAGGATCAGTTCTTGATCACTATTAGTTTCTCGACCGTGCTTTGCTTCTCTTCTCGCTCTCATTTGCGTAAGTTAGGCACCATATATGCTTACTGCTTTACTGCAGCTCCACCTCACTACCTCTTTCCCTACCTTAAGCTTAAATAGTCTTGATCGCGAGGGTGTGAGATTGCTGAGTCCCCGTGACTCACAGATACTTCCAAACAGGTGCAGGTGCCGATGATGCCAGTGCAGGGGACACTATCGAACTCAAGTGGGAGTTCGATGAGGAATCGGGTCGTTAGTATGTTTCTTTTCCTGATGATCATTAGAGGAGCTTAGTTGGGGCGATTCGGGATCTAGCATTTGGGGTTGTCTTTCTTTATTTTGGTTCCGTAGTCGGACCTTGATTGTATTCTGGATGATGTATGATATATTTATGTATTGTGTGAAGTGGCGATTATAAGCCAACTCTCTATCCCTTTCTTATTCAGTAAATGGGATGTGTAAAGATTACCCCTCTTGCGACATGCCTACCATGCGGTTATGCATCTAAGTCGTGCCCCGACACGTGGGAGATATAGCCGCACCGTGGGTGTTACACCCCTGGTGCTTTACCTTTCCGCCACTCCCTACTCCGCCAGCGCAGCTTTGGTGGCGGTTCGGGAGGAGTGCCAGGCCAGGGGGCTGCCGCGCCACGTCGCATCACCAGCCAAGGCGATGCAGGACCCGGAGGGCACTACAAGGGCTGAAGCAAGGCCAATGGGTGACTAGGCCCAGCAGGACGGTGTTCGCAGGCCGGCAGGGGCCCCAGCAGGCGATCGGGCTCTTGAGGTCCCATCATCTCAGGAGGCACCCCAACTGCCGGTAGGCACAAGCTCCGTCAACGTTCTTGCCCTCGTCGAGCACCTGGTGTATTTCGTCAGCACGGTACCGCGGGATGCAAGGGCACGGTACCCCATGCCTCAGAAGCTCTTGCTCGCCCTTCTGGTGGCCTCACGCAAGCTATGACACTACTTCCAAGGTCGCCCAATCAAGGTCGTCTCGGCCTACCCGCTGGAGAGGGTACTCAGGAGCCCCAATGTTGCTGGAAGAGTCGCTGAATGGAACATCGAGCTGCAAGCATTCCAGCTAGAGTTCACCACAACTAGGGTCATCAAGGGGGGCGCACTCGCCAACTTCGTGGCAGAATGGACCGACGACCCGGGGTTTGAAGCAGGCGAGGACCGATCTCTCTCACCGAAAAGTGAAGCACGAGATGGTTGGGTCATGTATTTTGATGGCGTGTTCGCACGCCAGGGCGCGGGGGCTGGAGCAGTGCTCATCTTGCCTACTCAGGACAAGCTCTACTACGCCGTGCAGCTCTGCTTCCAGCAAGGCGAGAAGGTCTCCAACAACATGATGGAGTACAAAGGCCTCATCGTCGGCCTCAAGGCCGCGGTGGCCCTAGGGGTGGAGCACCTCACCATCAAGGGAGACTCGCAGCTCCTCGTCAACTGCTCCAACAAGGTATATGAGCCGAAGGACGAACGCATGGAGGCATACCTCGCGGAGGTACGCAAAATGGGAAAGCATTTCCTGGGTCTAGAGTTGCAGCATGTATCCTGTGGCACCAACAAGGAGGCCGACAGCATCACCAAGAGGGTATCCAAGCAACAACCCCAAGAGCCTGGCGTCTTTGAGGAGCGGCTCTTCAAGCCGTCGGTAGCACCTCCGCTCCCGAAGCCGGTGCCGCCTTGGGAGTAACTCCCCAAACCACCTACCTCAGGAGCCCCGGCCTGCGGCCCGACCTCAGGAGCGCGCCTACTCCTGGCGCTCGAGCCTCAGGAGGGGTGCTGGACCAAAGAGTTCAAGGAATACCTAACGCAAGGGATGCTGCTGGAGAAGGAGGAGGACGCGGAGCACGTGGCCCGGCAGGCTACGGCATACTGCATCCAGGACGGTGAGTTATAGAGGAAGCGGCCAAATGATGTTACCTTACGATGCATCTCCAGGGAACAGGGGAATGAGCTGTTGGCCGACATACACGGCAGGGACGGCGGGCACACTCGTCATCACAGACCCTCGTCGGCAAGGCGTTCCGCAGTGGGTTCTACTGGCCTACGGCTCTCAACAACGCAACCGAGCTGGTGAAGTCCTACGAGGCCTGCCAATTCCACACCAAGTAGATCCATCAACTAGCTCAGGGCCTCCAGACCATCCCGCTCCCGTGGCTGTTCACAGACTGGGGGCTGGATATCTTAGGCACATTCCCTCGAGTGCCTGGGGGCTATCGCTACCTCTACGTCGCCATCGACAAGTTCACCAAATGGGCGGAGGTAGAAGTCATCCGCACCATCCCAGCCGGATCTACGGTCAAGTTCATCAAGGGTGTCATAAGCCGGTTTGGGGTCCCTAATCGCATCATTATCGACAACAACTTGCAGCTAACTAGCAATCTTTTCAAGGCATATTGTGCTTACCTTGGAACGCAGATCTGCTATGCTTCAATGGCACACCCTAGGAGCAACGGTCAAGCCGAACACGCCAACGTGGAGGTCCTCAGGGGCCTCAAGACCAGGACTTCAAGAAGAATCTGGAGGCCTACGGTAAGGGCTGGCACGACGAGCTCCAGTCTGTGTTGTGGTTCTTTTCTAGCGCCATTGCCGGGGAGGTGAGTGCTTGAAGGTATATCTTTAGATCTTGCAATCGAATCTTTTAGTTTCTTGTTTTATCACTAGTTTAGTCTATGAAAGAAAACTACAAAAAACTGGAATTAAGGGTGCCTTATATGCTTCATCTTTTTAATGTCTTTCATGAAAATGATGGGAAGGAAAATTGTGCTCAAGTACTAGAAGAAGAATTACATAGAATGCTTGGCATAAAATACTTGAATGATGAGCATGATGGCAATATTGTTAGTATGAATTCGTTGAATACCCATGATGCTAATGATATGCAAAGCCACAAGCTTGAGGATGCTATGTTTAATGAAGATGATATGTTTAGTCCCCCAGGTTTTGATGAGCAAATTTATTATGATGAAAGCATGCCTCCTATTTATGAGGATTATTGTGATGACATGTATGCTATAAAGAATAAAGATAACCATGAAACTTGTCATCATGATTTTAATTTCCAATTGGATTATGCTTCACATGATAGTTATTTTTTTGAGTTTGCTCCCACTATTCCGAAAGAGAAGAATTTTGCTTATGTGGGGAGTAATAAAATTTCTATGCTTGTAGATCATGAAAAGAATGCTTTGTGTGGTAGTTATATTGTTGAATTCATTCATGATGCTACTGAAAATTATTATGAGGGAGGAATATATGCTTGTAGGAATTGCAATAATATCAAGTTTCCTCTCTATGTGCTTAAAGTTTTGAAGTTATGCTTGTTTTGCTTTCCTATGCTAGTTGATTATTGTTCCCACAAGTTTTTTGCTCACAAAATCCCTATGCATCGGAAGTGGCTTAGACTTAAATGTGCTATTCATATTCTTCATGATGCTCTCTTTATGTTGCAATTCTTATATTTTATGTGAGCATCATTGAAATCATCATGCCTAGCTAGGGGCGTTAAACGATAGCGCTTGTTGGGAGGCAACCCAATCTTATTTTTGTTCCTTGCTTTTTGTTCCTGTTTAGTAATAAATAATTTATCTAGACTATGTTTTGGTTGTTTTTTTGTGTTTAATTAGTGTTTGTGCCAAGTAGAACCGTTGGGAAGACTTGGGGAAAGTCTTTTTAATCTTGCTGTAAAAAAACAGAAACTTTAGCGCTCACGAGAATTGCTGCTATTTTTATTGGAGAGTGATATTTAGTTAATTATTTTTGTAGATGATTAATAGATAAATTCCTCACGTCCAGCAATTTATTTTAGAATTTTTGGCGTTCCATAAGTTTGCATTAGTTATAGATTACTACAGACTATTCTGTTTTTGACAGATTCTGTTTTTCATGTGTTGTTTACTTATTTTGATGAATCTATGGCTGTGAAAAGAGTTTATAAACCATAGAAAAGTTGGAATACAGTAGGTTTAACACCAATATAAATAAAGAATGAGTTCATTACAGTACCTTGAAGTGGTGTTTTATTTTCTTATAGTAACAGAGCTTACGAGTTTTCTGTTAAGTTTTGTGTTGTGAAGTTTTCATGTTTTGGGTGAAGATTCGATGGACTATGGAATAAGGAGTGGCAAGAGCCTAAGCTTGGGGATGCCCAAGGCACCCCAAGGTAATGTTCAAGGACAATCAAAAGCCTAAGCTTGGGGATGCCCCGGAAGGCATCCCCTCTTTCGTCTTCGTTCATCGGTAACTTTACTTGGAGCTATATTTTTATTTACCACATGATATGTGTTTTGCTTGGAGCATCATTTTATTTTATTTAGTATTGCTTGATGTTTTAATAAAATACCAAGATCTGAAATTCGTAAATGTTAGAGAGTCTTCACATATTTGCATAATGATTTGACTACTCATTGATCTTCACTTCTATCTTTCGGCTCTAGTGCTTCACTTATATCTTTTAGAGAACGACGACGGTTTTACTTTGAAGAAATAGATGAACTCTTGTGCTTCACTTATATTATTTTAAGAGTCTTTTAAAACAGCATGGTAATTTTCTTAAATTGGTAAATTAATCCTAATATGCTAAGTATTCGAGACTAGTAAAAAACTTTCTTATGAGGGTGCTGAATACTAAGAGAAGTTTGATGATTGATGATTAATGATTGTTTTGAGATACGGAGATGGTGATAGTAGAGTCATGCTAGCTGAGTAGTTGTGAATTTGAGAAATACTTGTGTTGATTTTTGTGATTCCCGTTGCATGCACGTATGGTGAACCGTTATGTGACGAAGTCAGAGCATGATTTATTTATTGATTGTCTTCCTTATGAGTGGCGGTCGGGGATGAGCGCTGGTCTTTTCCTACCAATCTATCCCCCTAGGTGCATGCGCGTAGTACTTTGTTTCGATAACTAATAGATTTTTGCAATAAGTATGTGAGTTCTTTATGACTAATGTTGAGTCCATGGATTATACGCACTCTCACCCTTCCACCATCGCTAGCCTCTCTACTACCACGCAACTTTCGTCGGTACCATAAACCCATCATATATCTTCCTCAAAACAGCCACCATACCTACCTATTATGGCATTTCCCTAGCCATTCCGAGATATATTGCCATGCAACTTACCACCGTTCCATTTATTTTGACATGTTTCATCATTGTCATATTGCTTGGCATGATCATGTAGTTGACATTGTATTTGTGGCAAAGCCACCGTTCATAATTCTTTCATACATGTCACCCATGAGTCATTGCACATCCCGGTACACCGTCGGAGGCATTCATATAGAGTCATACTTTGTTCTAGTATCAAGTTGTAATCATTGAGTTGTAAATAAATAGAAGTGTGATGATCATCATTAATAGAACATTCTCCCAAAAAAAGAGAAAGGCCAAATAAAAAAGGAAGGCCCAAAAAAGAGAAAATAAAAAGGGGCAATGCTACTATCCTTTTTCCATACTTGTGCTTCAAAGTAGCACCATGATCTTCATGATAGAGAGTCTCCTATGATATCACTTTCATATATTAGTGGGAATTTTTCATTATAGAACTTGGCTTGTATATTCCAATGATGGGCTTCCTCAAAATGCCCTAGGTCTTCGTGAGAAAGCGAGTTGGATGCACACCCACTTAGTTCCTTTTGTTGAGCTTTCATATACTTATAGCTCTAGTGCATCCGTTGCATGGCCATCCCTACTCACTCACATTGATATCTATTGATGGGCATCTCCATAGCTCGTTGATACGCCTAGTCGATGTGAGACTATCTTCTCCTTTTTGTCTTCTCCACAACCACCATTCTATTCCACATATAGTGCTATGTCCAAGGCTCACACTCATGTATTGCGTGAAGATTGAAAAAGTTTAAGAACATCAAAAGTATGAAACAATTGATTGGCTTGTCATCGGGGTTGTGCATGATTTAAATATTTTGTGTGGTGAAGATGGAGCATAGCCAGACTATATGATTTTGTAGGGATAACTTTCTTTGGACATGTTATTTTGAGAAGACATGATTGCTTAGTTAGTATGCTTGAAGTATTATTATTTTTATGTCAATATAAAACTTTTGTCTTGAATCTTATGGATCTGAACATTCATGCCAAAATGAAGAGAATTACTTAGAGAAATATGTTAGGTAGCATTCCACATCAAAAATTCCGTTTTTATCATTTACCTACTCGAGGACGAGCAGGAATTAAGCTTGGGGATGCTGATACGTCTCCAACGTATCTATAATTTTTTATTGTTCCATGCTATTATACTATCTGTTTTGGATGTTTATGGGCTTTATTATGCACTTTCATATTATTTTTAGGACTAACCTATTAACCCAGAGCCCAGTGCCAATTTCTGTTTTTTCCTTGTTTTAGACTATCGCAGAAAAGGAATATCAAACCGAGTCCAATTGACCTGAAACTTCACGGAACTTATTTTTGCACTAGAAGAATCACATGGAGTATCGGAGATGGACCGGGAGAATCCCGGGCTGCCCACGAGGGTGGGGCCGCGTCCACCCCCTGGGCGCGCCCCCTACCTCGTGGACAGCCCAGAGATCCACCGACGTACTTCTTCCTCCTATATATACCCATATACCCTAAAAACTTCGGAGAGCAAAATAGATCGGGAGTTCCGCCGCCAGAAGCCTCCGTAGCCACCGAAAACCAATCTAGACCCATTTCGGCACTCTGCCGGAGGGGGGAATCCCTCTTCGGTGGCCATCTTCATCATCCCGGCACACTCCATGATGAGAAGGGAGTAGTTCTCCCTCGGGGCTGAGGTATGTACCAGTAGCTATGTGTTTGATCTCTCTCTCTCTCTCTCGTATTCTTGAGGTGGTACGATCTTGATGTATCATGAGCTTTGCTATTATAGTTGGATCTTATGATGTTTCTCCCCCTCTACTCTCTTGTGATGAATTGAGTTTTCCCTTTGAAGTTATCTTATCGGATTGACTCTTTAAGGATTTGAGAACACTTGATGTATGTCTTGCATGTGCTTATCTGTGGTGACAATGGGATATCACGTGATCCACTTGTTGTATGTTTTGGTGATCAACTTGCGGGTTCCGCCCATGAACCTATGCACAGGGGTTAGCACACGTTTTCGTCTTGACTCTCCGGTAGAATCTTTGGGGCACTCTTTGAAGTTCTTTGTGTTGGTTTGAATAGATGAATCTGAGATTGTGTGACACATATCGTATAATCATACCCACAGACACTTGAGGTGACATTGGAGTATCTAGGTGACATTAGGATTTTTGGGTGATCTGTGTCTTAAGGTGTTATTCTAGTACGAACTCTATGATAGATTGAACGGAAAGAATAGCTTCGTGTTATTTTATTACGGACTCTTGAATAGATAGATTAGAAAGGATAACTTTGAGGTGGTTTCGTACCCTACCATAAATCTCTTTGTTTGTTCTCCGCTATTAGTGACTTTGGAGTGACACTTTGTTGCATGTTGTGGGATAGTTATATGATCCAATTATGTTATTATTGTTGAGAGGACTTGCACTAGTGAAAGTATGAACCCTAGGCCTTGTTTCCTAGCATTGCAATACTGTTTACGCTCACTTTTATCATTAGTTACCTTGCTGTTTTTATATTTTCAGATTACAAAACACATTATCTATTATCCATATTGCACTTGTATCACCATATCTTCACTGAAGTAGTGCACCTATACAATTTACCATTGTATTGGGTGTGTTGGGGACACAAGAGACCCTTTGTTATTTGGTTGCAGGGTTGTTTGAGAGAGACCATCTTCATCATACGCCTCCCATGGATTGATAAACCTTAGGTCATCCACTTGAGGGAAATTTGCTACTGACCTACAAACCTCTACACTTGGAGGCCCAACAATGTCTACAAGAAGAAGGTTGTGTAGTAGACATCAGTGGTCTGTCCGCACCACCACCACCAAGCCAACAGCGAGACTCCGTTCTTCCTCATCTACGGAGCAAAAGCGGTTCTCCCCCACAAGGTCATGCATCGCTCCGCGCGGGTCCTGGCGTTCAACAAGACGCAGCAGGACGCCATGCGGGGGATGGACCTTGTGCTGGGGGAGGAACGCCGCCGTGAAGCCTCGCTCTGAGCGGCAAGGTACCAGCAGGCGCTGCGATGGTACCACTGTCGCAGTGTCCGCTCCAGGACGCTCGAGGTGGGCGACCTCGTCCTGAGGCGGGTGCTCTCCAGGGAAGGGCTGCACAAGCTCTCGCCCATGTGGGAGGGCCCGTTTAGGATCGCCTGTGCCTCCAGGCCTGGTGCTGCACGCGTGGAGACACAGGATGGGATCCCCATCCAGAACGTCTGGAACATCCAGCACCTCCGGAGGTTCTACCCATGAAGCAAGGCCCAACACCTGTGAAGCAAGGCCCCGTGCCTGTGAAGATCTCCGCTCGTGACACTCTCACACAATAATGAGTGGGGTTGTACATGCCCCGGAGTCTCAGGAGTGCTGCCCTTGGGCCTCGGGGGCTCCCTCCCAGGTCTTAGTGGCAGCACTTAGCTCCGCGCTGGTGAGAAGACAAGAAGACTAGACTAGGTGCCGAACGCGGCTTTTCATTTGCTTTCCGTAGTTGGCCTGCCCCTTTTTCTTAATGGAAGTTTGCATTCTGGCCTTTCTTGTCCTCTTTGTTTGATCGCCTTCCCCTCTGTTCTTCCTTGGATTTTTATTTTGGTCCATGCTCACCCTCCCATGCCTCGCGAGGGGTCTGGACAGGTGCCCTCGTGGAGGTGCCCTCATGAACATTTTTCATGTTCTTCGCGAGGCACCCTGGCCCGAGCCCGCAAGCTGGCACACCTCTCTCTATCCGTGCCCCTCGGGTACCGTGATGCAAAGCGCTGGGTCATGGCCGGCGGCGCCTGTGACCAGGATTCGGATGAATAACAGTTTCCTAATGAATTTTTGCAGTTCCCAGATGCCTTCCGCGCAAAGGAGGACTCGCTAGGCACTGGGGAATGTGCGCCTCGCGAGGCAGAAACTACTTCAGGCACATCAAGCTAAGTTATCTCTACACGCCCACATAAAACGTTGGTACCACAACACGACGCAGGGTCGATACACATAACATAGCAACTCGGAAATTATAGTTCATTACACGCCCCCGTAGGGCCCATACTTGTTTCTTCTTAAACACATGAAGGAAAGAGCAAAACAAAAGTGGCGCATGCCCCCACAACAGTTCACGACAGCGGACCCATGGCGCTTCCCCGAGCTCAGCCAGACCCCTCCTCACGCTTCACTAGAGCGCGGCGATGAGACGACCCGCTGCCTCCCTCGAAACGGGTGCGGCGGCTGGTCATAGCTGCCGCTGCTAGAGCTGTTGCTGGAGGAGGAGCCGCCGTAGCTGGATGAGCCACGGCCAGTGCCGAGGACGAAGCCACCTTCCTCCTCGTCGTGACCATCACAAAGGCCGAGCACCTCGTCGCCGTCGTTGTCCTCGGGGCAGCACCCGACGTGGCGACCATCTTCCCCAAATACTCTCACAAAGAGGGTCGCGTCGCCCTCGTACTTGAAGTGGAGGGCACACCGCCTGCCCAGTCCGCGCGCGCGGGTGAACGTCTGCCAGCCACGGGCCAAGGCTGCATTGCCCGCGGCGGAGACTTCCACCACGACCCATGAAGCCCTGTTGCAACAACCGTCCGCCTGCAGCTGGAGACCGCCTGGACCTATGGACGGTAGTTTGCCGACAAAGAACCGCAGGAGCTAAAGCCAGATGCCAGCCGGGTTCTCCCACCACACGATGAACTCTAGCGTCCCCTCCACTGAATGGAAGCGCGACTGAGGAGGCCGCGCAACCACGGCATGCCTCACTTCATCAATAGGACTGCCACGACCAGGGCGACTCCAGCCACGTGAAGGAGTACCGCCGCTGCCGTGAGGGGCCACGACGGGGGTCGCGGCATGCTTGCGTGGGCGACCACGCTCCCTCTTGGGTGGTGGCGAGCCGGGCCCCTCCTGGTGGGCCTTCCCCTTCTCCGCGGCCGAGAACCTCTTCGCCGGCGCCATGAGTGTGCTGCTAGCAAGTAAGCGAGGAAGAAGAAGCAGAAGGAGCGAATGAAGTGATGGGTGACGGGGGCTCCGCTCCCTCTTCCCATTTATAGCCAAGAGGAGGCCAACCACCGGCGTCCATGATCTAAGGTAATGATGACCTTTTTTCTGCATGCAGCAAGGACTCATCAAGTCGGGCAGTTGCTGAGGCAGCATGGGGAAGCGGGGACACCCACGTCCAATCAACCACCACACGTCAACCGAGGTCGCAGGCTGTTAGTGCCCGTTGTGCTCCGCTCTTGCCCCTTGGCTTCGCCTCGAAGCCAAGTCCGAGCATGCCTTGGGCCCGGGGGCTACTGTCTGCGTTCTGGGAATGGGGGTCCCCAGACTTGCCTGCCTGCAGCCCATGGTGTGGCTCCATCAGTGGCCCTGTGCGGCCCATCTTCACCGGCAAGCACTCAAGACCCTTGCGAGGGGCCAAGCATCGTGAGGCGGACGACGCAAGACCTCCTCAGGGGCAGCCTCACCAGGATGGCTTGCAAGGGGCGGAGAGATCAAGGCAAGGGAGACCTCGCGAGGTCCCCATGACGTAGGCCATGACGACCAAGGCCAGGCGGGCGCCCGCGCGCGCAGTGTCCTCGTTTCCTCTTTGGTGCTAAAGAGGCAAGCTCAGGCACGGAGTCCCGAGGCATCAAGCAAAGGTTTCCATATCGGGCAACAAGATCATGACTAGCAGGACGGCGGGACGGAGGTCACCGTGGAGCCCAAGATGGCGTCACCACCAGAGCCTTTGGCAGGAAAAGACTACTTTTGTCAGGATAACTTGTACTAGCTGTCCCCCTTCAAACTTGGTTGTTGAGGGATCCCTTCCCGCTCAATATTTGGGAAGAGGACCAGGGCCTCTATAAATAGTAGTAGCCACCACCTTAGCATCGGAGGGAGGATCATCCAGACCACCAGACACCACACAAGCTCGCCAAGCACAAGAACACGTCTCCTTAGGAGGCCATTCTTCCCCTTGTAACTGTTTATCCTCAGCCCATGAGGCAATCCACCACACCACACTAGAGTAGGGTATTACACCGCAACGATGGCCCAAACCAGTATAAATCATGTGTCCCTTTGTTCCACGAGTTCGACGCGCTAAGACTTGAGATTGTGGTGAGGGCGAGAGCTAGAGGGGGAGAGTTCTTCGTGCGCACCCTAGTGTTCTAACCTCAAGGGTTTTGCCGGAACCCGAAATCCGATAGGGTCATACTACCTTATAGATGTTCGAGACAACAAGGACTCACGCACATCAGAGGAGGAGACCCGTCGGCCGTGGAACATTGCTCATCTTAGGCCCTACTATACTTGAGCCACCGGCTCTCATGATGTACATAGTTACGTGATGTATATAATATAATCAGTATAATAAAGCTGGCATGCCTGACAATTCAAGGCCTCTATCATTTCGCTTCCTCGAAGCTGAGTCTTTATCATCATATTCATTTAAGAGGCTCGACGCCCAAGTTTCAGGGACCAAAGAAAGTTGGATGCACAACACAACTCAAACATAGGTCCCTAACGAGTACGATTTGTAAGCATGTCACTTGGGGGCTTCCTGTTCAAACATAGGCATATTCGACCAAAGAGAACATAGGGTTACTACCCTCTTGACCAGGTTTGTTCAAACATAGGCGTATTCGACCAAAGAGAACAAACTCGGACCGGGTCATCCTACCTGTAAACCAGTTGCTTCAACTCCATCAGGTCATCCTGATTGACCCTCCGAACTCTTAACGATCAGTCTTTATGGCGTATTCGACCAAGATCTGAGCTCGATTAAGGTTCAAACGGCAACTAGTCATGCGATAGCACATTTTACAGATAGTCGGGATGAATCCAGGCTTCAAAGCTGCCTTCCTTGGAACTTGGATAAATCGGCCCGTGATGTATAGTGTTACTCTGACCCCGCGCACTCCTGATAAGTCTATAAAGAAAGAGACGACTTTATCTAGGTTCAAATGTTGATTGGGTATTGTGAGTTAGGCTCATAGAACGCACGAACAATCCAGTGGCTCCGGCTAGTTTCATTGAAGAAGACACTTTGGCTTGGCAGTCTAAGCATATACTACAGGTATGACATCTTATTTCACAGTTGTCAGATCAGCCCTGGTTATGGACTTTTCGTCCTCAATGGCTTTAATTGGGTGGCATGACCCGCCCAGCGGTAAGCCGCTAGGGTGCTTGTATTTTATTTGAGTGCAGGATAATAATCATTCAGATTTGCATAAGTCAAAGGTTATCATACTTCTAAGGTTTTTTAAACCGGCAGATCAGCAGTATTAAGCAAAAGGCAGAAACGTGCACGATAGCACAACAGATTCAAGTTTTGCTACCCTATTACATGGTTTCATGAGCCGAATGAGATCAAGTGTTTTCAAAGATCAAAAGTATCAACCACCCAGCGGTTCATTCTTCTTGGCCTGGCTCTGGGTCATCCCTTGCCGGTTCTACGTCCTCCTCCACCGTCTGGAAGTTTGGTTTTGACCAATCAAAGTCGCGCAAGGCGTAGAATTCAGCTTCGTCATCAATAAGATTGGACGGGTCAATTTCAGGGGCGAAGGTGTGCGTACGAATTGGAGGAATCAAATCCATCACTTTATACGCAGGAGTATTCATCTTCTGGTTCTCTGTGTCATAAGCCAGCTGATATTTGGAGAGATTGGTTTCTTCAGAAATGAGTTTCGCATGAGGACAGATTGCATTAACACAGGAGGCGAAGTCTTGTTGATCAAAAGAAGTCGCATCTTCCTTTAGACTTGGATATCCACTGGCTACGTCGGCCGGGTCTAACTTTGGTACACATGCCTTAGCATGGCTCAAAGCTGTCATAGCACCGGCTCTCGCACAAGACCATTTTATCTCTTGAATTCTGGTGGGCAGGATTGACAATTTCTTCAACACATCACTTAACAGATTGGGTCCTTGGTTTGTTGGAGAGATGGTAGCTAATGTACGCTGAGCTCCGGTATACAACTGCTCGACAAGAGTATAGACCGCCTTGAGCTTCACAAGAATGTCCTGGTTAAGGTTGCTGCTCCTGGGACTTGAGTAAATCACAGATCGATTAAATGGCGGTTTATATTACTACACCAAGTATTCAATTTGGATGAACAACAAGGCGACTCACCAAAGATAGAAGAAACCATCTTGTCGGATCACAGGTTCCGGCAAAACCCTTAAGGTTCGAACACTGGGGTGCGCACGAAGATCCCCCCCTACTGATCCACGTCCTAACTCGGCTAAGATCTTACGAGCTAACTCGATGAACTTGCACCACAAGGGACACAAGATTTTATACGGGTTCGGGCCACCGTTGTGGTGTAATACCCTACTCCAGTGTGGTGGTGGTGGATAGCCTCTTGGGCTGAGGATGAACAGTACAAAGGGAAGAACAGCCTCATGAGGTCGAGGTGTTCTTGTGCTTGGTGGACGTGATTGTGGGGATGAACTAGTTCTAGTCTCAGATGAGGTCGCCCAGCTACGGTGGTGGCTAGTCCTATCTATAGAGGCCCTGGTCCTCTCCCCAAATATTGAGCAGGAAGGGAGCCAACAATGGACAATTTGAAAGGGGACAACTAGTACAGCTTATCCTGATAAAACTGGTCTTCGCCTGCAAAATTCTCTGGTGATGACGCCGCCTTGGGCTCCATGATGACCTCCGTCTTGCCATCCTGCTGGTCTTGATCTCATTGCACCGATATGGAAACCTTTGCTTGATGCCTTGGTACTCCGCGCCTGCGCCTGCTTCCTTAGTACCAAAGAGGAAACAAGGACGCTGCGCGTGCTGGCACCCGCCTGGTCTTGGTCGTCATGGCTCATGTCACTAGAACCTCGTGAGGTTTGCCTGGCCTTGAACTCTCCGCCCCTCGTGAGCCAGCCTGGTGAGGCCACTCCTAAGGAGGTCTTGTGTCGTCCGCCTCGCGAGGCTCGGCCCCTCGCGAGGGTCTTGAATGTCTTGTTGATGAAGATGGGCCGTACGGGCCTGCTCGCTGATCCATGTCGTGGGCCGCAGGCAGGCAAGTCTGGGGACCCCCATTCCCAGAACACCGATAGTAGCCCCTGGGCCCAAGGCGCGCTCGGGCTTGGCTTCGAGGCGAAGCCAAAGGTCAAGTGTGGAGCGCCGCGGGCCCCAATAGCCTGCGGCCTTGGTCGACACGTGGCGGTTGATTGGACGTGGGCATCTCCGCTTCCCCACGTTGCCTCGACAACTGCCCGACTGTCAAAAGGCTGGTGTAGACAGCGCTCGCCTTCACTGTTTTCCTTCGCCTTGCTTAGATCCCCTTTCTCGCTCCCTGCTTCTGAAATCTCCATATCTGCTCCCATCCTTCCCTGCATTAGCGACCAATGGCGCCCCAGAGGGTCAAGTCCGCCTCGTCGCCGGCTTGGTACGAGCCGGCTCTCAACGTGCCCAATGTCTCGGAGAAGAGCCTCGCCACCACGCGCTTGCTGATGGCGGGGGAGAGCAATGAAAGGGGGAAGACGGAGCTGTGGGTTGCCTCCGACGTGCCGGAGCCCGAGGGGACCACGTTCTTCCCCTTCTTCACGAGTAGTATCGCCGCCAGGTTGGTTCCTTCCTTCTCTGATTTCTTCTATGAGGTCCTCGGCCACTACGGGCAGCAGGCGCTGCATCTCCATCCCAACTCCATCCTTCTCTTGTCCATCTTCAACTATTATTGCGAGGCGTATCTGGGTGTGATGCCGTCCGTGGCTCTGCTGCGCCACTTCTTCTTCCTCTGTGCCAACGAGGGACATATCTCCAGGTGCGCCCATTTCATCGCGGCCGGCAAGGCCAACTCGATCTCAAACATCGGGAAGAAGGCCGATAACCTCAGGGCCAAATGGGTCATGATGGGCGCCAAGTGCATCCACCTGTGCTTGGCACTGCCGACGAAGAGGCCCCAGTCCGACAAGGGGTGGTCCTGCGTGAAGCTCACCGACGAGCGGGCGATGTAGGTGCTGGAGAAGATGAAGTCCGACCTGAAGCCTGACAACATGAAGGCGGCGAAGATTACTGGGGCCATGCTCCGGAGGGAATTCCAAGCGCTGCGCGTGGCCCCGCTTCAGGCCCGCACACGCCCCTTGTGGGAACTTGGGGATGAAGGGGACAAGGTTCGCTTGAGCTCGGAGGCCTTGTCCGACGAGGAGCTGACCGCAGCTCTCCGCCTCCTGGTTGGGGACGATCAGGAGTATCCGCCGAATGTCTTTACTCCCTTGTTCCGCCACAAGGACGTGGCGCTGATCGTGGCCTCCAAGCCGACCTTTGACAGGCGTGGACTGGTGCCACCGGTGCTTACCGGGGCCCCTGCGGCGCCGACACCAGTGGAGTTGTCTTCTGGTGAGTCCCACGGGGAGGAAGAAGAGGAGGAGGAAGACTTGGAGGTGACCCCCAAGGGACGGGGGAGACCTCCCCCTGAGTAAGGCCGACATCCTCTGTGCCTTTCCTGACGATGACGAGGCCGACACTCCCCAGGAGAAGGGGGAACTGGCCGTGATCCCGACGAGGAGTAGGTCGGCGCTGATCTCCCGAGATTCTGCTGCTGCTCCAGTGCCGGCTGGAGCTGCTTCTGGCTCAACCGCCACTCCTGTTTCAGCTTTTGGGGCTGGTGCACCCGCGCCTCAAGTCGCGAAGTTCTCAGGCTTCAAGCTCACCAAGCGGAAGGTGGGCTACGTTGCTATGGACCAGTAAGTGCCCCGCCTCGTCTTGTTCCTGCTGTTGATGCTCGTTTCCGACTCTCTTTCCTTGTTGTGTGACCAGGATGTCATCTGCGGCGAAGAGGAGAAGGGAGAGCGATGTGGTGCCGCTTGAGTCCATGTCGCCTCCTGCGAACGCGCCCCTCTCCATGAGCAAAGGTGGGGATGGTGCTCGTGCTTCTCCAGCCCAGTCATCCTTGCGAGGCCCTGTGGAGCGCCCTCCGGAGGAGTCAGCCCCCGAAGCGCTATTGGCTCAGGAGGTGTCGGTGTCCGGCTCGGGTGCTGAAGTCCAAGAGGCTTAGGAGGTGCCTACCTCTCAGGCCATGGTGATGACGCCTCTTCCTCCTTCTGCGCCATTATCCCCAGGTTCTTCTGCCTCCTCTGCTATCTTGGAGCATGTCCTTTGAGAGATGGCTTAGCTGCGGGAAGATCTCCTGAGCGCGGATCCGCGCCTGGCAGCCGCGCGCCTGGAGCTGGCCTCCAGCTGGCTTCAGTCTGACGCAGCACTCCGAGCGGTGCTAAGCCAGGCCGCGATGATCTCCGAGAAGGAGAAGCGGGCCGTCGACTGAGCTACGGCCGTTCGCGAGGCGACGATGAAGGACGCTGAAGCCGCCCACGATCGCTGTCGGGCACTGGCAAACGAGTTGAAGAGTCTGTGTGATGAGCACGCAGAGGAAGCTCGCGGCCGTCAGGCTAAGGAGGAGGAGATGAAGGCCTGGGAGGATGCCATCAAGGACCGCGACGCCGAGCTGCGGGAGTTGGTGAAGACGCAGGCCACTGAACGTAGCCGACTGGAGGAGCTGGAGCGGAAGGTGGAGGCGAAGGGGGTCAATCTTGACGCCAAGGCGAAGGTCCTGGCCGAGGACCGCGCGGCCTTCACGCTTCTGGAGAAGAGGTATCCCGAGGCCCTGAAGTCGCTCTATGAGAAGGGCTTGGAGGAGCCGTTGGCCACCAGTGAAGACGGCCCTGCTCAGCTGCTTCCTTTTTTGGTGAAGGTGCTCGAGGAAGTCATGGAGGGCATCAGTCCCATGGCGGAGGCAAAGGCTCGCGTCCTTTCCTCAGTTGCGCTGACACGGGTCTTCGGCCACCTGCACCTTCATGACCCCAATGCTCGTCTTGGCGAGCTGCTGGAGCCTGTAGCTGATGAACACTGCGCGGGTGCCGCCGCAGGCGTGAATGGTCAAGTGGAGGCCCTGCTGATGAAGTTTGATGCCTTCGCCCCTGCGCCCTCGACTGGTGATGCACGTGAAAGCCACGCTACCCAGCAGGGGGCACCTCTTGCAGGTGCCGGCGGTGTCCAGGGGTGACCTGCGGCTGCTTTTCTGTTTTATTCCTGCAACATGCACCATGCCTTGTGGAGGCGTTAAACTCGCGTTTGATATTGTGAGAACAATATGTCTTGTAATATTTTCTTTGAGATTTTGCGATTTTCTTCCTATCTGCTTTGTGTTCTGCGTCCGCAGAGCTCGGCCCCGCGCATACCTCAACTGTCGTTGGGCTGACCGGAAACCAGGACGGACCAAGGAGTGAGGGGCTACATGACCAGTTAGGCTCCTGAGTCGCGATGCTCAGGAGTCCCCCTTGACGCGCAAACATCGTATAGGAAGGATACACGAGGATAGGTTAATGTTCTACGTCGGTAGAGCCCGGCCCCGTGCATACCTCAACCGCCGTTGGGCCGACCGGAAACCAGGACGGACCAAGGAGTGAGGGGCTACGTGACCAGTTAGGCTCCTGAGTCGCGATGCTTAGGAGTCCCCCTTGACATGCAAACATTCTCCATACCTTTGCCCTCGCCGAGGCTCGGCTCGGGAGAGGTGTGCGATGACTAGGTCCGGGGTACCTGGTTGGGTGGCGTACGTTTGGGCGTGACCCGAGCGCAGCCCCCGTGCCTAGCCCCCTCGCGTGGCTCTCCCGAGGGGAGGCATTGCAGTGAGGCCGGACACTAAGCTCTGGGGCTCCCTGAGGTTGGTACGGCCGTGAGGCCTCCCTCAGTTGTTTATCACCAGTGCGGAGTATAGTGCTTCTGCTTGTGCACGGGCATAGCCGCTCCTTGGTCGTCTCGACGGCCAGCACGGAGCATGGTGCTTCCACTGGTGCGTGGGTGGGGGACTCCCTACTACGGAGAGCCCCCGGGGCGTGTACAACCCATCCTGACACGTGGCCTGCACGGCAGGGCTAGACGAGGTGTATCTGGGCACTCGTGAGCCAGAGCGGGACTCATGAGGCCCTACCTCAAGGCGGGTTGCGCCTAGTCTTGGTTCTTGTTCGCTGTCTTGGTCCTGCGAGGTGGTTAGACAACCTGCACCGAATGAATCTCCTGAGGTTATTGCGTGAGAAAGATAAGCACCAACAGCCCCAGGAGGTGATGTGAACGGGGCCGGCCCGCCAGACAGAGCCCACCCGCTGGATTTATCGACGCTGTAGGGACGGGCCCGAGCACAGACGCCGTGCTTAACTTACTCACGCAAAGGGTCCTGAAGAAAGACGGCCGATGCGTGGCTCCCATGGTGGGCGACAATCAAGCAGGTGATAGTGATAGATAGATTAAGCATGAAAGGCAACCTAGCTCAGGTAAATGCAGGGAAGATGCATGCCACTGGGTCAGGCCTGAGCGGCTTGGGGATGATGCAGCCCGAGGGGCGCCCCCAACAAAGTAAGCTAAAGACATAAAAAGGGATAAATACCACAGGGACGGACTCACGCGGCCTGGGAATGTTGTAGCCCTGGGGCGCTCCTAGCTGAATGAACTTGGAAGATGTCACCTAGTTTTGTTGATGAAGGAGAGTTGGGGCTGCTGAAGGTATGCGGCGAAGGGGCTACTCCTCATGAGCCACCGGGGCCCTGAGCCTCGGGAGGCTCCGGGGGTCCAGGGGGGTCCTTGAGGACCGTCTTCATCTCTGTCAGCACAGCGTGGTGCATGGCCTCTTGAGCCGCTAGGATGCTCCACAGGTTGCGCTGATAGGCAGTCGCCACACTCGGCAGGCCAAAAGGTATGCGAACGCAACTGTGAGGTGGGCCCTCGCAGCATCCCACGCGCGAAGGCCAGAGAAGCTCCTGAAAGGTGGCCCGGTTGAGCCCTGAGACATCGATGCAGACGCGCAGCTCGGTATCCTCGCCTGGATGGGGAGCTGCGCCTGGTGAGCGGCGGCCGCCACG
Source organism: Triticum dicoccoides (assembly GCF_002162155.2). Lineage (NCBI taxonomy): Eukaryota > Viridiplantae > Streptophyta > Magnoliopsida > Poales > Poaceae > Triticum > Triticum dicoccoides. The sequence goes on along the minus strand of NC_041392.1, from coordinate 544,564,504 downwards.
CATGGCCCTTGCGTCTTGCAGTTCCTGAGTAGTCTTGGTGATGAACTCCTGAATGGTGGGCACTCCTTGCCCTCTGTTCTCCTGAGGGAAACGTGCCACGAAGCACGCCTCCAAGTGGTGCCCAAGCGCCTCCCTCGTGATGTTGGCAAAGTCTGAGGCCTTCCAAAAGAGAGCCCCCGAGCCGTGCCCGAGAGGGGCGCTGGGCGCACTTTCCTGTGCGATAGAGGGAGGCTCCCCAGGCGCGGGTGCCGATCCTGATGAGGCACCGCTTCCCTGAGGCCCTGTGTGGCACAACTGCTTCTTCTTCTTGGGGGTGGCCTCAGGAGGGTGCTCACCTTGGCTGTCGGGTCGTTGATTGCTGCAGCTTGGAAGGCACGCTCAAGGGAGCACACCGCGTCTCTTTCCTCGCATGGGACTGTGATGATTCCATCGCTTCCCGGCATCTTGAGGACATTGTAGCCGTGATGGGTCACCGCCATGAACCTGGCCAGGGCTGGATACCCTAGGATGGTGTTGTACGGAAGGCGGATGTAGGCGACGTCGAAGTCGATGAGTTTAGTGCGGTAGTTGTTGCGTTCTCCGAAGGTAACGGGGAGGCGGACCTGCCCGATCGGGGTAGTAGAGCCATCGGTCACTCCTGAGAAGGGCTTGGTAGGCTGAAGCTGGTCATATGGCACTTGGAGGCTGTCGAACATGTCGACGGACAGGACATTGAGCCCTATGCCACCGTCGATGAGGGTCTTGGTAACTTGCACGTTGCTGATGACTGGTGAACAAAGCAATGGGAGGAATCCTGCAGTAGCTGCGCACTTGAGATGATCTGCCGAACTGAACGTGATGGGGCACTTAGACCATCCGAGCGTGCGTGTGGCCTCGAGCTTGGGGAAGACTGCATTCACTTCGTGTGCAAACTGTTTGAAGATACGCTGCAAAGCTGGGGCTTGAGCTCCGCCCAAGATGCAGGCGATAGCGCGCGGCTCCTGGAAGCCCCCAGCCCCCTCGTCCTGGTGGTGGTCGTCATTCCTTCTGGGTGGCGGTGAAAGTGGAGGAAGGCCAGTGTTTCCTTGAGGACTATCCTCACGAGGCTGGTCCCTCCAGGCGCCCTCGCGTGGCTGATCCTGCCAACGGTCCTCACGAGGTAGGTCGTGCCACTCCTGGCGCGGGCCACGGTCGTCCCAGCGTCCGCCACCATGTCCTCCTCCTCGACCGTAGCACCGGTCGCTGCACTCGGGGCGTCGACCGAAGCGTCCTTCTCGAATGGCTCTGTGCCCTTGACAGTCGCTGGTGTTATGGGTATGCAGGTTCCGGAAGGCGCAAAACGGTTGGCTGCTCTTGGATGACTCGGGAAGATCTCGGCCGCACTTGGTGTCTGGATCCGCCACGAGCACGGCCACTCCTTTGCACTTCACGTCCTTGGCCTTGGTCTTCTTATCCTCTGGGTCCGCAGCAGGGAGCTCGAGGAGGGAGAGGCGCCCCTCCTCAGCTCTTGCACACTTGGTCGTGATGTTGAACAGCTCCAAGGTCGTGCACAACTCCTCATGGATGGCGAGCTTGTAACACCCACAATGCGGCTATATCACCCATGTGTTGGGGCACGACTTAGACGCACAGCCGCATGGTAGGCTTGTCGCAAGAGGGGTAATCTTTACACATCCCATGTACTGAATAAGAAAGGGATAAAGAGTTGGCTTACAATCGCCACTTCACACAAATAAAAGTTAAACATACATCATCCAGAGTACAATCAAGGTCCGACTATGGAACCAAAATAAAAGAAGACAACCCCAAATGCTAGATCCCCGATCGTCCCAACTGGATTCCACTACTGATCAACAGGAAACGAAACAAAACAACAATCAAGATCTTCATTGAGCTCCCACTTGAGCTTGGTTGCGTCAACTGCACTGGTATCATCGGCACCTGCAACTATTTGGAAGTATCTGTGAGTCACGAGGACTCGGCAATCTCACACCTCCGAGATCAAGACTATTTAAGCTTATGGGTAGGAGAAGGTAGTGAGGTGGAGCTGCAGCACTAAGCATATATGGTGGCTAACATACGCAAATAAGAGCGAGAAGAGAAGAAACGCAACGGTCGAGAAGCTAGAAGTGATCAAGAAGTGATCCTGAAACTACTTACGTCCAAGCATAACACAAGAACAGTGTTCACTTCCCGGGCTCCGCCGAAAAGAGACCATCAAAACTACACACGCGGTTGATGCATTTTAATTAAGTTAAGTGTCAAGTTCACTACAACCGGACATTAACAAATTCCCATCCGCCACATAACCGTGGGCACGACTTTCGAAAGTTTATACCCTGCAGGGGTGTCCCAACTTGTTACAAGCTCTCACGGTCAACAAAGGATATCCCTTCTCCCGGAAAGACCCGATCAGTCTCGGAATCCCGGTTACAAGACATCTCGACAATGGTAAAACAAGACCAGCAAACCAGCCCAATGTGCCGACAATCCTGATAGGAGCTGCACATATCTCGTTCTCAGGGCAACACCAGATGAGCAATCCATACAACTAAAACCAGCCCTCAAGTTTCCCCTAGGTGGCGCTACAAGGGGCTCTAGTTCGGACCAACACTTAGAGAAGCACTGGCCCGGGGGGTTAAAATAAAGATGACCCTCAGGTCTGCAGAACCCAAGGGAAGGTGATAGGTTGTTGGGAAAATGTAAAACCAAGGTTGGGCTTGCTAGAGGAGTTTTATTCAAAGCAAACTGACAAGGGGTTCCCATAACACCCAACCGCGTACAGAACGTAAAAGCAAGGAACATAACACTGGTATGACGGAAACTAGGGCAGCAAGAGTGGAACAAAACACCAGGCATAGTCAAGCCTTCCACCCTTTACCAAGTATATAGATGCATTAATTAAATAAGAGATATTGTGATATCCCAACATATCTATGTTCCAACATGGAAGAAACTTCAGCTTCACCTGCAATTAGCAACGCTATAAGAGGGGCTGAGCAAAAGCGATAACATAGCCAAACAACGGTTTGCTAGGAAGGTGGGTTAGAGGCTTGACATGGCAATAAGGGAGGCATGATATAACAAATGGTAGGTAGTGCGAAATAACAATAGATTGAACAACTAGCAAGCAAACATAGAAGTGATTCCGAGGGTATGGTCATCTTGCCTGAGATCCCGCAAGGAAGAAGAACGAGTCCAAGAAGAAGACAAACGGACATAGTCGAATGGATCCTCACAACCCCGGAATGAAACCGAAGCTAATGAGAGAAGAAACCCGGAAATAAGCAAGCAACATAGTAAACAACCATCACATAACATGGCATGATGCACAATCAAGAATGATGCATGTCCGGTTTAAATATGCATTGCATGGCAAAGTGCATAGACAAACTACAAGTTAAGTGGAGCTCAATATGCAACGAGTTGCATATTGACGAAACACCACATCAATTATTTAGTTCACTCCCAGTTATGTACCCAAAAAAATTAAACGTTCTTAACATGGCAAGGGGTGAAACATGAGTAAAAATACACAGTTAGGCATTTTAAATGAGGCCGGAAACATCAGACAACAATTCCGGTAAACCCTCATGTGCATTTAGCAATTTAAAGCAAACAACAAATTAAACATTCTAGTCGTTGCTCTCATGATGCGGATGACATTTGCAAGTTTTAAGCAATTTTTATGAAAATGTTGACATGAGCATGATATGAAGCATTTGTCATCGTGGCGGAAATGAAAGGGGTGCCACGACAACATTCCGGTTCCGGTAACTCGATTGAGATGCCGGTGAAAAGAGCAAGTGTGCAGAGTGAGTCACGCAAGGATGGTGGGGTGATCCCGGATTCCGGGTGTCCCGCAGGTTGACGACGGCATGTCAAACGAGGGACGCGCTCGAAACAAAAGGGCATGGCGCAAACATAGGGTGTATCTCATACAACAAAATCATTCGTTCTCGGAAGGTCATCTCGCCGGTTATACCTTCGAAGCATGCGTTTTCGACGCGTATTGAGTTCGTCAAGGGAAGTAGTCGTTCACGACCATCATGGAAGTAGCGGTCCACGGAAGTCGTGGGAGTCGTGGTACATGTTCGGGAAGCGGTAGAGGTACGGGTCTTCGACAACGGTCATCATACAAATTCTGGGGTCGTTGGTAGTGTTACACGTTTTCGTAGATGATCGAGTCATCGGTAGCGGTACTTGGTGAATCCCGAAATGGTCTTGGCGTCTTTGCGCGTAGGGGTACTTGGTGTTTCCGTGTAGTTGGTCTTGCCGGTCCCGGTCTTGGCAACATAGTTGTACAAGATCGTCATCGGACTTGTCGAATCCGAACTCTTCGAGGGCCGTCGTGGTACTTGGCGCTTGCGGTCTTGACAGCTCGAAGGGGTGTTTGGCGTTCTCGGTCTTGCGGGTCGTGGAACTTGGTGGTCTTGACGAATCCAAGGGTACTTGCCAGTTCAAAATTTCTCCTGCCCGGGGACATTCAGGTCGATGGGGCTTCTTGGTTTTGTTGTTCGGGTCAGCTCATCGAAACGCAGGTAGGGCTGATGGATTCACAAGGCAAGACAACGGCAATCTTGTGTGAAGGAGGCCATGGTGGCGAAGAAGCTAACCAGAGGCTGGTATAGAGAGCTGCGGGTCTTGCCGCTGGTCGATGCGCGCGAGCAGAGGTGCATCCTCCTTCCCACTGGAACGAGGAAGAGGCGGGGCAGGGGGCTTGCAGCGGTGCGAGATCGGCCAGAGATGAAGATGGCGGCCACAGGACTTGTGGATCCGGTAGATGGGCGTCCAACCTGGCCAGTGGCGGGACGAGGGAGCAGCGGGCTGGTGAGGAGTTGGACGCCGATGGCAGGAGGTGTGGCGACGTGGTGGAGCAAGGCAGGGGCTCCGGTCCGCTGCTGTTATTGACGCCGGCAGCGCGGGTGAGGCAGTGAGACGGCCCGATGCTCGCTGGTGACGAAGACGAAGCAGGGGCGCCGAACTGTAGCAATGGCTTGGCGGAGACTGGGAGCTTCGTGGTGGCGGTCATGGCATGTAGCGAGACGGCAAGGAGGCCGAGGCAGTGTTCTCGTCATAATTTTATCGTTGCAGTTCTGGATTACCTAAGGAGAGAACAGATATGATAGCAGAGAAACTCTTCTTCGGTCTTCAAATGTTGAGAAAGATGACGAGAACCACCACTAAGAATTGTTGAGGCACTCCGGAATTACAATTAGAAAGGTTGAACCAACGATGAAAAGAATGTGAAAGATGTTTGGAGAAAGACATATGACTGATGATAAATCATTCCTACATCAAACTACTTACGTTCAAGCATAACACAAGAACTGTGTTCACTTCCTGGACTCCGCCGAAAAGAGACCATCATGGCTACACACGCGGTTGATGCATTTTAATTAAGTTAAGTGGCAAGTTCTCTACAACCGGACATTAACAAATTCTCATCTGCCACATAATTGTGGGCACGGCTTTCTAAAGTTTATACCCTGCAGGGGTGTCCCAACCTATCCCATCACAAGCTCTCACGGTCAACGAAGGATATTCCTTATCCCCAAAAGACCCGATCAGTCTCGGAATCCCGGTTACATGACATTTCGACAATGGTAAAACAAGACCAGCAAAGCCGCCCAATGTGCCAACAATCCCGATAGGAGCTGCACATATCTCGTTCTCAGGGCAACACCGGATGAACAATCCGTACAACTAAGTCCATCCCACAAGTTTCCCCGAGGTGGCGCCGCAAGGGGCTCTAGTTCGAACCAACACTTAGAGAAGCACTGGCCCCGGGGGGGTGGGGGGGGTTAAAGTAAAGATGACCCTCAGGTCTGCAGAACCCAAGGGAAGGTGATAGGTTGTTAGCAAATGTAAAACCAAGGTTGGGCCTTGCTGGAGGAGTTTTATTCAAAGCGAACTGTCAAGGGGTTCCCATAACACCCAACCGCGTAAGGAATGGAAAATCAAGGAACATAACACCGGTATGAAGGAAACTAGGGCGGCAAGAGTGGAACAAAACACCAGGCATAAGGTCGAGCCTTCCACCCTTTACCAAGTATATAGATGCATTAATTAAATAAGAGATATTGTAATATCCCAACATATCCATGTTCCAACATGGAACAAACTTCAGCTTCACCTGCAACTAGCAACACTATAAGAGGGGCTGAGCAAAAGCAGTAACATAGCCAAACAATGGTTTGCTAGGAAGGTGGGTTAGAGGCTTGACATGGCAATAAGGGAGGCATGACATAACAAATGGTAGGTAGTGCGACATAACGATAGAGTGAACAACTAGCAAGCAAAGATAGAAGTGATTCCGAGGGTATGGTCATCTTGCCTGAGATCCCGCAAGGAAGAAGAACGAGTCCAAGAAGAAGACAAACGGACGTAGTCGAACGGATCCTCACAACTCCGGAATGAAAACGAAGCTAATGAGAGAAGCAACCCGGAAAGAAGCAAGCAACAGAGTAAACAACCATCACATAACATGGCATGATGCACAACCAAGTATGATGCATGTCTGGTTTAAATATGCATGGCATGGCAAAGTGCACAGACAAAACTACAAGTTAAGTGGAGCTCAATATGCAATGAGTTGCATATTGACGAAACACCACATCAATTATTTAGTTCACTCCCGGTTATGTACCCAACAAAATTAAACGTTCTTAACATGGCAAGGGGTGAATCATGAGTAAAAATACACAGTTAGGCACTTTAAATGAGGCCGGAAACATCAAACAACAATTCCGGTAAACCCTCATGTGCATTTAGCAATTTAAAGCAAACAACAAATTAAACATTCTAGTCGTTGTTCTCATGATGCGGATGACATTTGCAAGTTTTAAGCAATTTTTATGAAAATGTCGACATGAGCATGATATGAAGCATTTGTCATCGTGGCGGAAACGAAAGGGGTGCCACGGCAACATTCCGGTTACGATAACTCGATTGAGATGCCGGTGAAAAGAGCAAGTGCGCAGAACGAGTCACGCAAGGATGGTGGGGTGATCCCGGATTCTGGGTGTCCCACGGGTTGACGGCGCCATGGCAAACGAGGGATGCGCACGAAACAAAAGGGCACGACGCAAACATAGGGTGCATCTCGTACAACAAAATCATTCGTTCTCGGAAGGTCATCTCGCCGGTTATACCTTCGAAGCATGCGTTTTCGAAGCGTATCGAGTTCATCAAGGGAAGTAGTCGTTCATGACCATCGTGGAAGCAGCGGTCCATGGAAGTCGTGGGAGTCGTGGTACATGTTCGGGAATCGGTAGAGGTACGGGTCTTCGACAACGGTCGTCGTACAAATTCTAGGGTCGTCGGTAGTGTTACACGTTTTCATAGATGATCGAGTCATCGGTAGCGGTACTTGGTGAATCCCGAAACGGTCTTGGCGTCTTTGCGCGTAGGGGTACTTGGTGTTTCCGTGTAGTTGGTCTTGCCGGTCCCGGGCTCGGCAACATAGTTGTACAAGATCGTCATCGGACTTGTCGAATCCGAACTCTTCGAGAGCCGTCGTGGTACTTGGCGCTTGCAGTCTTGACAGCTCGAAGGGGTGTTTGGCGTTCTCGGTCTTGCGGGTCGTGGAACTTGGCGGTCATGACGAATCCAAGGGTACTTGCCAGTTCAAAATTTCTCCTGCCCAGGGACGTTCAGGTCGATGGGGCTTCTTGGTTTTGCTGTTCGGGTCGGCTCATCGAAACGCAGGTAGGGCTGATGGATTCACGAGGCAAGACAACGGCAATCTTGTGTGAAGGAGGCCATGGTGGCGAAGAAGCTAACCAGAGGACGGTACAGAGAGCTGCGGGTCTTGCCGCTGGTCAATGCGGGCGAGCAGAGGTGCATCCTCCTTCCTGCTTGAACCAGGCAGAGGCGGGGCAGGGGGCTTGCAGCAGTGCGAGATCGGCTAGAGATGAAGATGGCGGCCACAGGACTTGTGGATCCGGCAGATGGGCGTCCAACCTGGCCAGTGGCGGGACGAGGGAGCAGCGGGCTGGTGAGGAGTTGGACGCCGATGGCAGGAGGTGCGGCGACGTGGTGGAGCAAGGCAGGGGCTCCGGTCCGCTGCTGTTATTGACGCCGGCAGCGCTGGCGAGGCAGGGAGACGGCGCGATGCTCGCTGCTGACGAGGACGAAGCAGGGGCGCCGAACTGTAGCAATGGCTTGGCGGAGACTGGGAGCTTCGTGGTGGCGGTCATGGCATGTAGCGAGACGGCAAGGAGGCCGAGGCAGTGTTCTCGTCACAATTTTATCGTTGCAGTTCTGGATTACCTGAGGAGAGAACAGATATGATAGCAGAGAAACTCTTCTTCGTTCTTCAAATGTTGAGAAAGATGACGAGAAACACCACTAAGAATTGTTGAGGCACTCTGGAATGACAATTAGAAAGGTTGAACTGACGATGAAAAGAATGTGAAAGATGTTTGGAGAAAGACATATGACTGATGATAAATCATTCCTACGTCAAACTACTTACGTTCAAGCATAACACAAGAACCGTGTTCACTTCCTGGACTCCGCCGAAAAGAGACCATCACGTCTACACACGTGGTTGATGCATTTTAATTAAGTTAAGTGTCAAGTTCTCTACAACCGGACATTAACAAATTCTCATCTGCCACATAATTGCGGGCACGGCTTTCGAAAGTTTATACCCTGCAGGGGTGTCCCAACCTATCCCATCACAAGCTCTCACGGTCAATGAAGGATATTCCTTATCCCGAAAAGACCCGATCAGTCTCGGAATCCCGGTCACAAGACATTTCGACAATGGTAAAACAAGACCAGCAAAGCCGCCCAATGTGCCGACAATCCCGATAGGAGCTGCACATATCTCGTTGTCAGGGCAACACCGGATGAACAATCCGTACAACTAAAACCATCCCACAAGTTTCCCTGAGGTGGCGCTGCAAGGGGCTCTAGTTAGAACCAACACTTAGAGAAGGACTGGCCCCGGGGGGGTTAAAGTAAAGATGACCCTCAGGTCTGCAGAACCCAAGGGAAGGTGATAGGTTGTTAGCAAATGTAAAACCAAGGTTGGGCCTTGCTGGAGGAGTTTTATTCAAAGCAAACTGTCAAGGGGTTCCCATAACACCCAATCACGTAAGGAATGGAAAATCAAGGAACATAACACCGGTATGAAGGAAACTAGGGCGGCAAGAGTGGAACAAAACACCAGGCATAAGGCCGAGCCTTCCACCCTTTACCAAGTATATAGATGCATTAATTAAATAAGAGATATTGTAATATCCCAACATATCCATGTTCCAACATGGAACAAACTTCAGCTTCACCTGCAACTAGCAACACAATAAGAGGGGCTGAGCAAAAGCGGTAACATAGCCAAACAACGGTTTGCTAGGAAGGTGGGTTAGAGGCTTGACATGGCAGTAAGGGAGGCATGATATAACAAATGGTAGGTAGTGCGACATAACGATAGAGTGAACAACTAGCAAGCAAAGATAGAAGTGATTCCGAGGGTATGGTCATCTTGCCTGAGATCCCGCAAGGAAGAAGAACGAGTCCAAGAAGAAGACAAACGGACGTAGTCGAACGGATCCTCACAACTCCGGAACAAAACCGAAGCTAACAAGAGAAGCAACCCAGAAAGAAGCAAGAAAGATAGTAAACAACCATCACATAACATGGCATGTTGCACAATCAAGTATGATGCATGTCTGGTTTAAATATGCATGGCATGGCAAAGTGCACAGACAGAACTACAAGTTAAGTGGAGCTCAATATGCAATGAGTTGCATATTGACGAAACACCACATCAATTATTTAGTTCACTCCCCGTTATGTACCCAACAAAATTAAATGTTCTTAACATGGAAAGAGGTGAAACATGGGTAAAAATACATAGTTAGGCATTTTAAATGAGGCCGGAAACATCAAACAACAATTTCGGTAAACCCTCATGTGCATTTAGCAATTTAAAGCAAACAACAAATTAAATATTCTAGTCGTTGTTCTCATGATGCGGATGACATTTGCAAGTTTTAAGCATTTTTTATGAAAATGTTGACATGAGCATGATATGAAGCATTTGTCATCGTGGCGGAAACGAAAGGGGTGCCATGGCAACTAGAACGGAAATGGTGCCATGGCAACATTCCGGTTCCGGTAACTCGATTGAGATGCCGGTGAAAAGAGCAAGTGTGCGGAGCAAGTCATGCAAGGATGGTGGGGTGATCCCGGATTCTGGGTGTCCCAGGGTTGACGGCGGCATGGCAAACGAGGGACGCGCACGAAACAAAAGGGCATGCGCAAACATAGGGTGCATCTCATACAACAAAAGCATTCGTTCTCGGAAGGTCGTCTCTCCGGTTATACCTTCGAAGCGTGTGTTTTCGAAGCGTATCGAGTTCGTCAAGGGAAGTAGGGGCGCCGAACTGCAGCAATGGCTTGGCGGAGACTGGGAGCTTCGCGGCGGTGGTCATGGCAAGCAGCAAGACGGCAAGGAGGCCGAGGCGCTCAGAGAGGATGAAGACGAGGTAGAAGAGGGAGACGAGCGTAGGGAGATGGCGGCTCTGGCCGGTCGTCCGGGTCACGGAGGACCAAGATTCGGCGGGGGCACGAGGGTGCAGGGCGGCAGCCTCCGGGCGTTCGAGCAAAGAAGCACAGGAACGAGAGGGACAAGGAGATGGGATCAAGGGAGAGAAGGGATGGGGATCGAGCAGGAGTTTGGCGGCGTGAGGGAAGGAGATGGGATCGAGCGAACGGGCTCCCTGGCTGCTAGGGTTAGGAGGGCATAGGCTAAGCCTTGGTGGAAATGGGCCAGCCTGGCTACGAGGGGATTTGGGGAGGCCCAGCTGGGCTGGCTCTCCTTCTCTCTCCCTTACTCTTTTCAGAACAGAAAAAAATAAAGAGAAAGAAAAAGGGAAGAAAACAAAGGTTAGAGAAAGAGTTTGGGCACCAGGATAATTTTTTTGGACTCGCAAAAATGCACTGGTTCCAAGAAAATTGGAGTGGGCCAGATTGCATGGTTTAAATTCAAAAGCATTTGAATTTAATTCAAATGGTTTGAATAGGAAGTGAGGGTTGGGAAGGTCCAAAAATGTTGAGATTTTTGGTGGGGCTCCAATAAACAAAGAAGGAATATTGACAAGGTTTGGAGGTCAACTCGAAGCAGAAAAGGCATGAGGATTATTTTTGCACGTGTGTTATGGTTAACTCCAAAAGAATGGAATATTTATTATAGCCCCCTAATATTGGGAGGATATGTTATAAAAAGAATCACCATGTGAATTCCCTCGGTTTAAATATATCAATGATCTATGCATTTTGTTTAGTTGAGTTTTACAAAATTAAATGACATGATGACATGATGCAATGCAAAAGATGCAATGATGAATGCAACAAACCAACAACTCACACGACGAAACTCGGAAAACATGGAAGGCGTCTGAAGCTCCGGTCTTGGGGCGTTACATATCTCCGCCTTCATCTTGACATCGCGGACGCCATCGGAGAACACTGAGATGATGGCCTCGTCCGTCACCTTGGGGATCTTGATTCACGCGATGTTGAAGCGCTGGATGTACTTCTGCAGGGTCTCTCCTAGTTGTTGCTTGATGCGGTGCAGGTCACCCGCGACCAGGGGGCGGTTGCGAGTGCCCTGGAAGTTGGCAATAAAGTGGTTACGCATCTCGTCCCAGGAGGAAATCGAGCTTGGTGGTAGGTTCAAGAGCCAGGAGCAGGCGCCACCATTGAGGGCCATGGGAAACCAGTTCGCCATGACCTTCTCGTCGCCGTTGGCCGCCTCGATGCTCAGCTCGTAGAGCTATAGGAACTCCGCGGGGTCAGTGGTGTCGTCGTAGCGAGGAGGTAGATCTGGCTTAAACTTGCCCGGCCAGGTGATGCTACACAGCTCGGGGGTGAAGGCGCAGCAGCTGGGCGTGGTCACCGGGGCCTGCCTTGGAGGTGGAAGTTGGTCTTGGTGCGCGCGTGCCGCTACGACAAGCGGCGCGGGGCCTTGCCACAGCAAACGATCCTGGCGCGGCGGTGTGAGGAGTGGCGAAGCGTTCTCTTGCGGTCAAGGGACTTCTTGACAGCTTCTTTCTTCACGCGCGGGCGCCAGACGCGGTGGGTCGCGCCGTGGAGCCGCGCGCCTTGGCGCTAGGGCGCCTTCTTGGTGCATAGGTGGTGGACGTGCTTCGTGAGTTGCGTCGCCCGTGGCTGGCGGAGGACGAGTCAGAGAGTGGGACGGCGCAGGGGAGCCTCCTGTGGGGCGGACAAGCTCGGCGATGCGGTCAAGCCAGTCCTCGTAGAGGTCATCGATTGAGCGGTAGCGCAGGAGCTCGTGTGCCATGAGGAGCGCGGCCGTGCGTCCGTGGGAACACGACGAGCATGAGACGACGAACCGGCGGGAGTCAGTGATGGAGTGGTGATGCGGCCGTCTGGTCGCACCGAGGGGTGCAACGGGGATGCTTGCTCCTCGTTCCCCATCGGGCCGGTGGCGGCGTTGGCGGCAGGCGACGAAGAGTGATGGGGTGGCCCGCTGTCGGTGTCAAAACTGGCGGATCTCGGGTAGGGGGTCCCGAACTGTGCGTCTAGGCCGGATGGTAACAGGAGGCAAGGGACATGAAGTTTTACCCAGGTTCGGGCCCTCTTGATGGAGGTAAAACCCTACGTCCTGCTTGATTAATATTGATGATATGGGTAGTACAAGAGTAGATCTACCACGAGATTGGAGAGGCTAAACCCTAGAAGCTAGCCTATGGTATGATTGTTGTTCTGTATGTTGTCCTATGGACTAAAACCCTTCGTTTTATATAGACACCGGAGAGGGTTAGGGTTACACAAAGTCGGTTACAATGGTAGGAGATCTACATATCCGTATCACCAAGCTTGCCTTCCACGCCAAGGAAAGTCCCTTCCGGACACGGGACGAAGTCTTCAATCTTGTATCTTCATAGTCCAGGAGTCCAGCTGAAGGTATAGTCCAGCCATCCAGACACCCCCTAATCCAGGACTCCCTCAGTAGCCCCTGAACCAGGCTTCAATGACGACGAGTCCGGCGCGCAGATTGTCTTCGGCATTGCAAGGCGGGTTCCTCCTCCAAGTACTTCATAGAAGATATTGAACACAAAGATAGTGTCCGACTCTGCAAAATAAGTTTCCACATATTGCCATAGAGAGAATAATATTTACACAAATCTAATCTGCTGACGTATTCCGTAGTGTGACATCGCACCACGGCCAAGCCTTTATTCGAATCGTTTTATTATCCCACCTCAGCACGTCATGCGAGGCGGTTTCCTTGGCACGTCTTGTTAAATCAGAGATCGTGTCCCCTTATTCCGGGATTCTCATCAATACGGGCGTGGGTAACCCAACCGTGCCATTGATTACGACGCTTGGAGATAAGCGAGTTTTACCAGGATGGTGGGGACATGTAGTTGCGTCCACCCATATAAGGGGATAAGGATCCACCTTTTCACCTACGCCTTCTTCCTCCTCTGCCTATCCATTTTCGCGCACTCGACCTCCAGCGCCCAAGTCCGCACTCCCCACCTCAACCTTCTCCAGCCATGTCCGGAGCGGGAGGCAAGTGGATGGTCTCCTCCGTCATGGAGGGACACATCAAAAAACTGAGGAAGGCTGGATACTTGTCTAACGACATCGCGGACCGGCTTCCTGAAGAGGGGCAGCTCCTCCCCACCCCAAGGCCCCATGAGAGGGTAGTGCTCCTTCCCCACTTCCTCCGCGGACTGGGATTTCCTATCCACCCATTCGTCCGGGGACTCATGTTCTACTACGGCCTGGATTTCCATGATCTGGCCCCGAACTTCATCCTCAACATCTCGGCGTTTATCGTCGTGTGCGAGGCTTTCCTCTGCATCCGCCCCCATTTCGGCCTATGGCTCAAGACTTCCAATTTCAAGCCGAAGGTGGTGCGCGGCAACCAGGCGGAGTGCGGAGGTGCCATAGTGGGCAAGATGCCCAACGTCTTATGGCTCGAGGGCTCCTATGTGGAGACCCTGAAGGGGTGGCAATTGGGGTGGTTTTACATCACCGAGCCGTGCGACCCTGAGTGGGTCGCAGCCCCTGAGTTCCGGTCCGGACCCCCAACGCGGCTCACGTCCTGGAAAGAGACGGGACTGTCGTGGGGCAGAAAAGGAGAGGTGACTGGACTGCAAACATGCATCCAAACCCTGGTGGACAAGCAGCTCAAGCTTGTCAATGTAGTCCAGTTTATGCTCATCCGCCGGGTCCTCCCGTGTCAACAACGGGCCTTCAATCTGTGGGAGTTCAACCCGGCGCAGCACCGAACTCTGAGCAGGCTCTTCGACATGACGTACGAAGATGCCTGGAAGGTGCTTTTCAAGGGCGTTGAGGCTCCCGCATCCGCTACCGAGGATCGCGGATTCAGCGCGCAGCGTCACGCTAGCGCGGTAAGTTGTTTGTACCTTTTACAGGGTATTAGATTTTCATAATTTAACTCTATGCGGGATCTAAGCTCCCTTACCTTTGACAGGTTTGGCAGGCGAAGTCCGGACAGATCGACTGTCCGGCTCCTTTGCCCGAAGACCCAACCGATGCCCGCTTGGCGAAGCTGCTGGTTCCGGCACCCCATGTGGTGCTGGAGAAGAAGGCCACGAAGAAGGCCATGGGGACTCGAAAAAGTGCCCGGTGCCAGGAGGTGTCGGGTTCATCATCCGACGGCTCCAAGGCGCATTCCTCCCGTGAAGACGAGGAGGAGGAAGAAGAGACCTCTCCCCCTCCAGCGGGGGGAGATAAGAAAAGGAAGGCCGCCCTCACTGGGCAGGCCGAAGGGTCCAAGAAGGGGAAAACCCTTCCTCCGGACTACTCCACCGACGCCGACGACGACGGAGAGGAGTGGCCGCTCAGGGCCAAGCCCCTGGCGAAATCGTAAGTATCCGGATACCAGAGTAACTCATAGTACTCCTTTATTGCATAGATTTCCCTTATGTCGAATATGATTATGCAGCCCACCAAAAGACCGGCTCGACGCATCGTCGAGCGGTTCACTAGACTCGTCGGATGTGAATTCGCTTCCGATGGCTACCTCCCCCCGCCCTACGGACGCCGCCTAAGTGTTGTCCCAATAGGTTCCAAGCCAGGAGGAGGTGGTCCTGGAGGCGCCGCAAGGTGACCTCCCGGACTCCAGGAGTAAAGGGGATAAAAACCCCCAGGGCTCCAAGTCCAGTTCTAGGCCGGACACCGCTCCGGAACCTTCAAAGGTTCCAGAGTCCGGCGGGCGACCTCCTTCCGAGAGGAGCAAGCCCACCGTGCCGGTGACCCCTATCCAACCGGAGGCACCGGACAATTTGTTGGAGGTGCTCAAAGGCGCCTCCATCGACGAGGAGCACCGCACCATTATGAGTGCGGTGGTCCAGAAGGTTAAGTCCGCCAAGAGCGGACTGACTGAAGCGTGTACTAGCCTTTTAATAGGCTTTAAGGTAAGTAAAGAATGTGTAAATAATATTACCGCATAGACAGTAGCCCCTGATGCTCTGTTTGGTGTTCGGGAAGAAAAGCCGAATAGAGGATCAAATAAAATTCGCAGGAGTCTAACAAAAAGGAGTCAATATGCATATGCAGGCTTCTCTGCTGGCGCCCGCCGCACTGACTGCAGAAGTGGACACGCTAAAGCAGAACCTCGAGCAGTCCGAGCAAGAGCTCAGGCGTGCCAAGAAGCAGCTTGAGGATAAGGAAGGTAAGAAATACCTTGTTTAAATATATAGAAAAAAGTGCAATTGCAAAAAATGACAGGATTATCGTGGCTATTATAGGGGCCACGTCGGAGGTGGCGACCCTTAAGCAAGTGCTGGTCGAGGCCGAGAAGAGGGCGGCCACGGAGCACACCGAGCGGGAGAAGTATGAGGCCCAGGTTGGCAAGGTGCGGCAAGAGCTCCAGGCTCTCATGAAAAACATGAGAGTTTGGAGCTTGACTCAAAGACGCGAGCGTCCGAGCTCACGATGGCTATTGAAAATGCCAAGTCTGCCAAGGCCGAATCCTAGAAGACCCTTCAGGAGTTGGATGCAGTGAAAAAGATAGTGGCGGGTAAGGCATTCTTTATGCAAAGCAAACACATAAACGTGAGTTACTTGTTACTTACCCGAATTCGGAGCTCTCTAGGAGCATTCGCAGATCTTCCCTGTAGCGTGTTCGATGCCACCGCATTCTATCGAGCCGAGGAGGGAAGATCGACAGAGAAGGTGTTCTGGTCTCAGTATGCTGAGGCCGGACACCCCGTGCCCCCGAGCGACCAGCTGAAGCAACTGGTCGAGCTCCACAAGGCGGCCGAACGGGCCATGAAGGGCCTCATAGTTCGGCTGTGGCCTGGAGAGGCTCTGCGTGGGAGCTATTTCGGGCTGGTGCGGCGGCTGGTGGGGGCCTGTCCAAGGCTCGAAGTCATCAAGCGCTCCGTCTGCATTGAAGGTGCCCGTAGGGCCCTTGCCCGTGCTAAGGTGCACTGGGGCAAGCTGGATGTTGAGAAGCTTGTGAAGGACGGGCCACCATCGGGGAAAGAGCATCGCAAGCCCGAGAATTATTATATGGATGTTCTGAAGGGTGCCCGCCTTGTGGCGGATGAATGTTGCAGGGATGTGATTTTTGAGTAAAACTCGCTCGTTTTGTCTTGTGCGCTGAAAATTTCTTCATATGCGCTAAGCAATGCTGTTGGAATTTAAAATATTACCTTCTGTGCGGCTGTTTATCAATTCTGAGAGATGGCGAGTCGTCGGCTTCTGCCCCCGTGCCGCTAGTGCTGGGGTGTTCGGGGATAAACCCGAGCGCTCTTTTTCCCATGTTTGGGTCCTTCGAGGGAGGCGCTCAGCACAACGAACAAGGCAATCAGACTATAATGCATGAACACTGTCACTTAGCCATAGAATTCTATAATTTTAAATTTCGGTGAAGCCCCTGGTATTGGGAAGACCGAGTTCGGGGCGCTATCCACGCCTTGGCCGGACAGAGCCGAGTCCTCGCTCTAA
Organism: Triticum dicoccoides; assembly: GCF_002162155.2. Lineage (NCBI taxonomy): Eukaryota > Viridiplantae > Streptophyta > Magnoliopsida > Poales > Poaceae > Triticum > Triticum dicoccoides. The sequence goes on along the minus strand of NC_041392.1, from coordinate 544,547,557 downwards.
GCAGCATAAGTCTTTAGGGACTCGAAAAACCTCTCGAATAGCGACCGGCTCTCGCTTCATCATGACAGTCAGTTTTAGCTTTCTCTACTGAGGTGCTTGACCCAGCTCAACTGGGGCACAATCGTAGTAGTTCTCCTAGTGCTACCTTAGCCGATATAGCGGAACGTAAGGCACCAAAACATAGGAGCCGGGCAAACCCAACTATTGACCCAAGACATGATTCGGTGCTGATGCATATAATGCTATAAGTTCGGGGTGCCGCACTTGTTAAAGTGTTCGGACTTCTCACACCATATTGAGGGGTACTAAAGCCCCGGCGTATTTTGGCCGTACCAAAGTGTACGGGTGCAACATGTCATTAAGGAACATATATTTGTAAAAAAAGAGTAATGCAAAAATAGACAAAAGCTATGCATTGTTTATTAAAAAGGGCTGCGATCAAAGCAGAACGATACAAAATAATGCGATAAGCAAAAGGTTGGACTATTTAACATGTCCGTTCCAGGGGCAGGCTGTGGAATGGTATGCGAAACAGGTATACTGCTTGTGATAGAGACCACCTGGGAGTTCCGTAATGCGGCATGGCTTGTCTGCTTCCCTGGTTCTTGCATCGTTTGTGCGGCAATTGAACTGCCAAATAGGCCTTCCGAAGAATGGAGTCCTAAAAGTAAGAGAAAATTAAAAAATCGGCAGCCCCTGGTGCGGTTTAAGCCGTGTTTCGGGCGTGCCGTGATGGTGCCCCTCCCCCTGTACCCATGGTACTTCTAGAGCGTAGTTATGTACACAAAGCACTAGCGTCGCATTTTTGCGAGGGCTGGGGTTGGGGCCGCATTGCTACGCCTGCTCGGAACGTGCCAGGCGGTCTTGTTGTAGGTTACTCCGGGCGCGCTTGACGGTGTCCGGACGTTTAATGTCCGGACTGGAGAACTGCCTGGAGAGGCTGCTTTGTACTTCCGCTGCAAGGGCCGCCGTGTGCTCCTTCGTTCGGAGAGAGCGTTCAGTGTTTCCATTGACCGTAATTACTCCTCGAGGGCCTGGCATCTTGAGCTTAAGGTATGCGTAGTGCGGTACCGCATTGAACTTGGCGAATGCGGTTCGCCCGAGCAGTGCGTGATAGCCACTGCGGAATGGGACTATGTCGAAGATTAACTCCTCGATTCGGAAATTATCCAGAGATCCGAAGACCACTTCAAGTGTGACTGAGCCTGTACAGTTGGCCTCTACACCTGGTATTATGCCTTTAAAGGTCGTTTTGGTGGGCTTAATCCTCGAGGGATCTATGCCCATTTTCCGCACTATATCCTGGTAAAACAGGTTCAGGCTGTTACCGCCGTCCATAAGGACTCTAGTGAGATGAAATCCTTCAATAATTGGGTCTAGAACCAATGCGGTGAATCCGCCATGATGGGTGCTAGTGGGATGGTCCCATCGATCAAAGGTGATCGGGCAGGAGGATCATGGGTTGAACTTTGGGGCAACTGGCTCTACCGCGTATACGTCCCTTAACGCGCGCTTCTGCTCCCTCTTGGGGATGTGGGTTGCGTATATCATGTTCACCGTCCGCACTTGTGGGGGACAACCCTTCTGTCCACTGTTGTTCGGCGGCCGGGGCTCTTCATCGTCATCGCTATGCAGCCCCTTGTCTGTATTTTTGGCATTTAACTTGCCTGCCTGCTTGAACACCCAACAATCCCTGTTGGTGTGATTGGCCGGCTTTTCGGGGGTTCCATGTATCTGGCACAAGCGGTCGAGTATTCGGTCCAAACTGGACGGCCCCCTAGGATTTATTTTGAATGGCTTTTTCCGCTGACCGGATTTATAGCCTCTGAATCCGGCATTAACTGTCGTATCCTCAGCATTGTCGCCGTTAATGCGGCGCTTCTGCTTGTTGCGACGCGACCTGCCACTACTGTCCCTGGTATCTGAATTACCAGGGTTCTTGGTCATATTGTTGCTACGAGCAAGCCAACTGTCTTCTCCCGTGCAAAAGCGGGTCATGAGTGTCGTGAGTGCTGCCATAGATTTCGGCTTTTCCTGTCCAAGGTGCCGGGCAAGCCACTCGTCATGGATATTGTGCTTGAAGGCTTCTAGGGCCTCTACGTCCGGACAGTCGACTATTTGATTTTTCTTTGTTAGGAACCGTGTCCAGAATTGCCTGGCCGATTCATTTGGCTGCTGAATTACGTGGCTTAGGTCATCGGCGTCTAGTGGTCGCACAGAAGTGCCTTGGAAATTGTCGAGGAATGCGGCTTCCAGGTCCTTCCAACAACTGATTGATCCTGCTGGCTAGCTGTTAAGCCAATGCCGAGCTGGTCCTTTAAGCTTGAGTGGGAGGTATTTGATGGCATGGAGATCATCGTCGTGGGCCATATGGATATGAAGGATATAATCCTCAATCCATACCGCAAGATTTGTTGTGCCATCATATGATTCAATGTTTACGGGTTTGAAACCCTCGGGGATTTGATGATCCATTACTTCGTCTGTGAAGCATAGTGGGTGTGTGGCGCCTCTGTACTGGGCTATATCACGACGTAGCTCCAATGAGCTATGTCTACTATGTTCGGCCCTACCGGATTTGTGTCCGGCGTGATGGTTACCGTCTCGAGTCGTGGGGCGCCCACGCGATCCATAGATCGATCTTTTTTGCCTTGCCTTGTCCTCCAACATATCTCGCAGGTCAGGCGCATTTTCCCGTACCTTGGTATGGGGTGCGGCTTGAGTGGAGGGCCGAGAGGCTTCTCTGTCGCGGCCATGAGGTGGCCGGTCGACCGTATCAAGAGCTGGTGATGTAGGTTTAAGTGCTTCCTCCTCTAATCGGGGTAGCAACCTGCACTTTGGGTAGCTCTTGGATGGGCGTTCGAGTTTATGCTCTTCGGCCGCAAGGACTTCGGTCCATCTGTCGGCTAGCAAATCTTGATCAGCTCTAAGCTATTACTGTTTTTTCTTGAGGCTTCTTGCCGTGGCCATAAGCTTGCGTTGAAAACGCTCTTACTCGACGGGATCCTCTGGCACGACGAATTCGTCGTCGTCGAGGCTTGCCTCGTCTTCGGAGGGAGGCATATAATTATCGTCCTCGACCTCTCTGTCTGCCGCTCTCTCATGAGGGCTGGCTTCTCCATCCTCCTGTGCTGAATCTTGCTGGAGGGGGTTTTCTTCGGCACTCTCCGCAGTATTATTATCTCCTGTGCTAGAATCACCGTATTTTCTTTGGCGGGATTTTGAGCGGCGCTGCTGACGCTGGCGCTTAGGCTGTTTCTTGGAGGGGTCATCCTCCGCTGTTCTATCGACATCTCCTTCTTTTGAGGTGTCCACCATGTATATGTCATATGACGAGGTGGCTTTCCAGGGCCCAATAGGCGCTGGTTCTTCATCGTCTCCTGCATCGGCGTCCATACCATCGATGTCTTCGGAGTCAAAGTCGAGCATGTCGGTTAAATCGTCGACAGTGCCTACAAAGTGGGTGGTGGGTGGGCTTTGAATTTCTTCATCGTCCGTATCCCAACCTTGCTGACCGTAGTCCGGCCAGGGCTCTCCTGATAAAGAGAGAGACTTTAGTGTCTTCAAAATATCGCCGAAAGGCGAGTGCTGAAAGATGTCCGCAGCAGTAAACTCCATGATCGGCGCCCAATCGGATTCGATTGGCAGGGGCGCGGAGGGTTCGGAATCCGGCTCCTTGGAGTCACGAGTCTCGCGGAGTGCGGGGCTGGTGTTCGGCTCGATCGCCATTGGGATCGCAGCCTCCGAGGCGGCGTCCAACCACCTATCCTCGATCGGCGCAGTTGGCTCCAAATTAAGGGTCGAAGCCGATGCAGGTGCAGCCTCCAGGGCACTATTCGGCGGCAGAGCTAGATCATGCTCGTCGTGACAGTGCGGCGCGCTCGGCAGTGGCTCGAATCCGTCGAAGATCAAGTCCCCGCGGATGTCAGCCGTGTAGTTTAAACTTCCAAATCTGACCTAACGGCCAGGGGCATAGCTTTTGATCTGCTCCAGATGGCCAAGTGAATTGGCCCACAGTGCGAAGCCGCCGAAGATGAAGATCTGTCCGGGGAGGAAGGTCTCACCCTGGACTGCATTGCTATTGATGATCGTAGGAGCCATCAAGCCTGACGGCAACGACACAGAGGAACTCTCAATGAAAGCACCAATGTCGGTGTCAAAATCGGCAGATCTCGGGTAGGGAGTCCCGAACTATGCGTCTAGGCTGGATGGTAACAGGAGGCAAGGGACACGAAGTTTTACCCAGGTTCGGGCCCTCTTGATGGAGGTAAAACCCTACATCCTGCTTGATTAATATTGATGATATGGGTAGTACAAGAGTAGATCTACCACGAGAGGCTAAACCCTAGAAGCTATCCTATGGTATGATTGTTGTTCTGTATGTTGTCCTACGGACTAAAACCCTCCGGTTTATATAGACACCGGAGAGGGTTAGGGTTACACAAAGTCGGTTACAATGGTAGGAGATCAACATATCCGTATCGCCAAGCTTGCCTTCCGCGCCAAGGAAAGTCCCTTCTGGACACGGGACGAAAGTCTTCAATCTTGTATCTTCATAGTCCAGGAGCCCGGCTGAAGGTATAGTCTGGACATCCGGACACCCCCTAATCCAGGACTCCCTCACCCGCCGACAGGGGTCGTCTGAGCGACGCGGGTGGCGAGGGCAGCCCGGTGCTCGGCACGGGCGCGCGTGCGTCCTCCATGGAGATGATGAATCGATGTGACACGAAGTGATGGAAGGGAAGCTTCGGTGACCCCCTACCTGGCGCACCAAATGTCGGATCACGCGTTCCGGCAAAACCCTTAAGGTTCGAACACTGGGGTGTGCGTGAAGATTCCCCCCCCCCCTAGAGATCCACGTCCTAACTCGGCTAAGATCTTACGAGGTAACTTGACGAACTCGCAACACAAGGGACACAAGATTTTATACTAGTTCAGGCCAACGTTGTGGTGTAATACCCTACTCCAGTGTGGTGGTGGTGGATTGCCTCTCGGGCTGAGGATGAATAGTACAAAGGGAAGAACAGCCTCCTGAGGTCGAGGTGTTCTTGTGCTTGGTGGATGTGATTGTGGGGATGAACTAGTTCTAGTCTCAGATGAGGTCGCCCAGCTATGGTGGTGGCTAGTCCTATTTATAGAGGCCCTGGTCCTCTCCCCAAATATTGAGCGGGAAGGGAGCCAACAATGGCCAATTTGAAAGGGGACAACTAGTACAGCTTATCCTAACAAAAGTGGTCTTCGCCTGCAAAAGGCTCTTATGATGACGCCGCCTTGGGCTCCATGGTGACCTCCATCTTGCCGTCCTGCTGGTCTTGGTCTCGTTGCACCGATATGGAAAACTGTGCTTGACGCCTCGGTACTCCGCGCCTGTGCCTGCTTCCTTAGCACCAAAGAGGAAACAAGGACGATGCGCGCGCTGGCACCCGCCTGGCGCCCGCCTGGTCTTGGTCGTCATGGCTCACGTTACTAGAACCTCGCGAGGTTTTCCTGGCCTTGAACTCTACACTCCTCATGAGCCAGCCTGGTGAGGTCGCTCCTGAGGAGGTCTTGTGTCGTCTGCCTCGCAAGGCTCGGCCCCTCATGAGGGTCTTGAATGTCTGGTTAATGAAGATGGGCCGTGCGGGCCCGCTCGCAGAGCCATGTCATGGGCCGCAGGTAGGCAACTCTGGGGACCCCCGTTCCCAGAATGCCGACACATCTGAGATACATGGTGCTTTAAGCCGGTGAGCTCAGTGCTTACCTCTTCAAGAGCTGCCTCTGCTTTTTCAGCTCATTGTATTAAGGCAGTCTTTTCTTCAGCCCAAGTCCTTTTCTCCGCCTCAAAATTGGCCTTCAGTTTTTCCGACTCAGACACGCTAAACTGGAACTTTGATTCAGCTTTTTGAGTCTCGGTTTCCTGAGTCGCTAGCCGGGTCTTTGCATCATTTAATTGAGATTCCAGTTCAGCAGTAGTAGCCTGCATAAAGCGCAGAACTTGTCAAATAAATTCACAGCGGATTACAACCATATAAGTCCCAAGTCCTTTGCAAGCAACAACACTTGGCACTTGGGGGCTAATGTATGTCAAAGCAATTTTTCAAGGAAACGGCTCTTATGAATAAAGTACCAAGCACTTTGCACGCAACACTACTCGGCATTTGGGGGCTAATGCATATTGCTTGAAACTTATTAATGATGAGCAGGATATGCTGTAAACAGTCTCAGTCGACTCATGGGGGCTATGCAGTTAAGCTCTACTTTTTTACACAATAGGAGCGGCTTAATCATGCTGATTAAACTGGCCCTTGGGGACTACAGATGCAAAAATAAACTACTTCAACATCCGGTTTAATTTTAAACCAGACTTGGAGGGAATCTATGATAGAAGCTTATGAATTCTTCTAAGTCTATAGTGTCAGTGTTCTGGGAACAGGGGTCCTCAGACTCGCCTGCCTGCGGCCCCCGGTGTGGCTCTGCAAGCGGGCACATACGGCCCATCTTCACCAACAAGCATTCAAGACCCTTGCGAGGAGGATGACACAAGACCTCCTCAGGAGCAGCCTCACCAGGTTGGCTCGCGAGGGGCAGAGAGATTGAGGCCAGGCAAACCTCGCGAGGTTCCAATGATGTGAGCCATGACGATCAAGACCAGGTGGGTGCCAGGCGGGTGCCAGAGCACACAGTGTCCTTGTTTCCTCTTTGGTGCTAAGGAGGCAAGCGTAGACGAAGAGTACCGAGGCATCAAGCAAAGGTTTCCATATCGGTGCAAGGAGACCAAGACCAGTAGGACGGCAAGATGGAGGTAACCATGGAGCCCAAGGCGGCGTCACCACCAGAGCCTTTGGCAGGCGAAGACTGCTTTTGTCAGGATAACGTGTACTAACTGTCCCCTGTCAAATTGGCTGTTGTTGGATCCCTTCCCGCTCAATATTTGGGGAGAGGACCAGGGCCTCTATCAATAGGATTAGCCACCACAGTAGAGGGAGAACGAAGAACCGGAGCCATCTCAACTTGGACTAGATCCAACCCATCCTCACAACCACCAAGCACAAGAACACCTCTCCTCAGGAGGCTGTTCTTCCCCTTATACTGTTCACCATCAGCCCAAGAGGCAATCCACAACACCACACTGGAGTAGGGTATTACATCACAATGGTCGCCTGAACCAGTATAAATCTTGTGTCCCTCGTGTTGCGAGTTCGTCGAGCTAGCCTCCGAGATCACGAAGTGCTTGAGCATGTGATAGGTGAGGGAGAGATCTTCGCGCGCACCCCATTGTTCAAAGCTTAAGGGTTTTGCCGGAACCCGAAATCCGACATTTGGCATGCCAGGTAAGGGTGTGTTGAAGCCTTCTTCTTCGTCGACCCACGCTTCGTCACTCCACCAAGTTCATGGCCGACGCTTGCCGGGTGTCGTGGTTCTAAGACTGACAGTAAAATGGGGGTAGGTATGAGGAGGCAAGATCCCAGTTGTGGTGAAGTTGTACACACAAGATTTACGAGTTCAGACCCTTCACGGTGGAAGTAATAGCCCTACGTATCGGTGCCCGGAAGCGGTCGACTGGATTATATGCGTGTGCACCACACGCATATAATCCAGTTGACCGCCTCCGGGCACCGAGATGTAGAGCTATTACTTCCACCGTGAAGGGTCGCACCCTTGTAACACCACACGCATATAATCCAGTCGACCGCCTCTGGGCACCGAGACATAGGGCTATTACTTCCACCGTGAAGGGTCTGAACTCGTAAATCTTCTGTGTACAACTTCACCACAGTTGGGATCTTGCCTCCTCATACCTACCCCCTATTCTACTGCCAGTCTTAGAACCATGACAGTTGGCACCCACCGTGGGGCAGGTGTCTTAGCGACTTTTTGGTGAAGTTGTGATTTTTCCGACTCCCATCATCATGGTTTCCGGCGGTGGATTGGAGGAGGGCCGTGAGATCCATCTCGGTGCACTTGTCTTCGTTGCCGACGACTCTGCCTGGCTTCAGGAAGCTCCCCTTGACGCCGAGGCGCTCCCCGCCCGTGGGACGACGCACTTTCGCGCGTGCGCTCGCGGCGTCCTTCTTCGGCAGCCGTCGACCCAGTATCGGTCCGCTCCCGCGGTGTCCTCACTCCCCGCTGTTCACCAACGCAAGCGATCTGGTCGGTCGCGGCTTCAGCGGTGGGTGAAACACGCGGTGGTTCACCAGTCGGCCACCCCACAAGTCGCGGCAATCGAGCCCGACGAAACTCTATGGCCTGTTCGACCTGTCGACTGGCTCCGTCGAGACCACACCCGAATGCGATAGCAGCGATCCTGCGGCTGAGGTCATGATGGTCGATGGACCACATAGTCCTCCTGGCTTCTGCCGCAACAACGACGGCGATGGTGGCGGCGATCCGTCACGCGTTCACGCGGAGTACCGCCCCAAACCTCTTTCTTCGCAGCAGAGGGAAGAGCTTCGCCGCTGCAACATGGACGCGCTCCACACGCCCATCATTGGGGAAACCTCCGAGAGGCCCGGGCCTTGAAGGAGGCGCGTCTGGACAACTTGGCTGAGCCCACTCGACTAGAGAACCTTCAGCGTGCACTCGACGAGCGTGCTCGGCAGCGGGTTCCTGAGTCCAGTCAATGACAGATTTTTCCACCTCAACCTCAAGTATACCGCACTCCGATTCAAAATCTCAAAGCTACAGCCCGTATAGGAGAGTCAATTCAGCCTTCCAAGTCGGAGGCCGGCAGAGGCTTGATGCAGATCCGGGCCTTACTCCGGTCAGAAGGAGAGCAGAACACAGCAGTGTCTCAGTCGTGGAATAGGATTCATAGCAGATCTGTGATGGAAGATACAGTTCAGTCGGCCCACAGCCCAAGATCTCCCCCGCAGCATGAGGGACATGGGCATCGGCAGGAGCAGTACAGAAACCATGAGCAGTATGATCATCGACTCGGTCGTGATGACCACCATCGAGGGCTCACACCTCCTCCGAGGAGTGGATCATATGTGCCTCGGCAATATGATGACAGACGCCCTCGCAGTGGTGAGCGAAGAGTACCAGTCGACCCAAGGGAGCCAGGCTTTGATGCGAGATCTATTCTCGTTCAAGGTTTAGTTGATAGGAACAGAGTACACAGAGAGGGCCTTGACAGAGATCACCCGACTGGCAGCAGAGTTCATGTTTCAGGTCCAGAGTGTTTCAGCAGAGCCATTAGAGACACAGTGATTCCTCCGAACTTCAGGTTGGCGACTGAAGTCAACAAGTTCACTGGTGAGTCCAAGCCTGACACTTGGCTTTAGGATTACCGAGTGGCTGTGCAGATCGGTGGCGACAATGATGAAGTGGCCATGAAGCATCTTCCTCTGATGTTGGAAGGTTCAGCCAGAGCATGGTTGACTCAGTTAGCGCCAGGCAGTATATTCACTTGGGAAGAACTTGCCGAGTGTTTGTTAAAACCTCTGAGGGTACTTGCAAGCACCCAGCGTGGTTGACGGAATTGCAACATTGCGTGCAAAAACTGAATGAAACTCTGAGAGATTACATTCAGAGGTGTGCTACCTCTTGAGCACTGTGTTGGTTTTCCTCGAAGAGGAAGGGAGGATGCAGCAAAGTAGCGTAAGTATTTCCCTCAGTTTTTTAGAACCAAGGTATCAATCCAGTAGGAGGCTACGCGCGAGTCCCTCGTACCTGCACACAACAAATAAATCCTCGCAACCAACGCAAATAGGGGTTGTCAATCCCTATAAGGCCACTTACGAGAGTGAGATCTGATAGATATGATAAGATAATGTTTTTGGTATTTTTATGATAAAGATGCAAAGTAAAATAAAGGCAAAGTAAATAGCAAAGGAAATAACTAAGTAGTAGGAGATTAATATGATAAAGATAGACCCGGGGGCCATAGGTTTCACTGGTGGCTTCTCTCGAGAGCATAAGTATTCTATGTTGGGTCACTACAAGAAATATGTCAACTTGTGACCAGCACTATTGGTCACTGAATGGTCACTATTTTTAATTTGTGATCTTTTTGTGACCAAAAACATAAGGTCAAAAGCTGGCGGTCATAAACTGACTATAGCGACCTTTCTTCTGGAATGGTCGTAGACGTTTATGACCAAAATATGTCTACTGTGGCGTTTTGGTCACTAGCAACCTCCCCAGGCCACGTAGGCATCCAGCGTGGCAATCTGATGTGGCACAAAATTCAGCTCGGTCCAATTCGGTGTTTATATGGGCCGAGCCCATTAATTCGGCCCATTTATATTTTTTTCACTGCTAATTTTGGTGAACTACACGGGCCAAGCCCTACAATTCGGCCTTTTTATTTTATGGGCAAAGGCCTTTTTGTACCAGCAGTTTTAGTTTTCTTTTTTTATAAAATGGATCCATTAGTCAAAGAAGTCCCACTTGTCAGGTTCTGATAAATGGGTCCCAGCTATTAGGCTCAGATTCTTCATATTTCAATTTGACATCATATTTGAATTTCATGGTAAGAAAATAACCAGTATTTAAATAGGCAAACAGAAAACACACATAATAATTCAAATAACAATAGCCAGATTCACTACAAGCTCTACAAATGACACGTAATACAAGCTCAACATATACAATGCTTTACAAGCTCTACAATACTTTACAAGCTCTCCAAGTAATGTTACAAGCTCTACAAGTGTTTTCTTCTTCAGCATGGAGCTCCTTCGATAGAGATCAAATGCCGGACTCACTGAACGGCCATAGTCAGGACTGGGCTAACAGAGCGACTGCATGCCCTCAATGATCGCCCTGTTACATGAATCAGCTAAGAAGAATTAGAAAAACTGGAGTAAAATGGAGTACCAGCAATGGATAACAAGAACAACTCCAGATTATTAGCTGATTCATTATAGAATAATATAGAACAAGCTCCCAGTTTGGAGCGAACAGTTGATAAAATCATGCAACAGCAATGGAACAATCATGCACACAGTATAATAAAATGGATAGAACAATAACAAGAACAACTCCAGATTACACACAATGCTCTATCCATAGTACCAGCAATGGATAAAATCATGCACACAGTATAATTATGACTATAATATAACCAGAGAACTAAAGATTCTACATACTTTGAACTCATCAACTAATAAGTGAGAATGAGCTAATTGTATGCAAACAATATTTTTTTATTTGTTTATATTACTAAAACAGACATCTTCCTTTATGTGAAGAAGTCTGCTTCCTTCTTTAGTTAGTAGTAATCGTTCCATGCAAATCAACCGTGTGTGTATGCTTGAGCATGATCTGGAGATTACATGCATAGAGGAACAAAATCCTAAACAAAATAGCATCACATAGCGGTGGGTGCTCAACCTATTTACCATACACAAGCAACATTTAACCATAGCATGTGCATATACTTGTGTCACATTAGGGGGTTCAGAATGTACACGGTATATTCTAATAAAAAGGATTGGGAGCAGAGGGAGAGGGAGGTGGATATGGACGTGCTACCTGCTGCTGCGGTGGTGCCTCTTGGTGGTCGTGCTTGAGCTCCTCCTGATGCTGCATGAATCCAAGTGGCTCTCAAGCAAAATCTCCAGCGAAACTACAATGCAACGAATAGTAAGTAACAGCAATGTCTGCGATGTCTGCAATGAACTTTTGAGCAGCTACAGCAACCGGCCTTGTTTCGTAGACCACAAAATTAGGAAATAGATTTAAAAACATTTCATTCATGTGGACCAATAATCACTGAGTTGGAGGGGAAATTGCAGTTTCTCTCAGGCTGGAACTACAATGTGCTAAAACAACCCTAAGTGGTTCCATTCATGTGGAAGAATACAGCTCAGGTGCTAAACCTGAAAAACAATATGATGTGCAGAAACTAGATTTAATTTAGTATTATAGGAACTTTAATTTTGTTCAAAGGTTAATCCAACCCAAGTAAAAATAGGCTAAATAGAACGGATAACTCCATCTTCTCTGTTAAGGCTGAAAAGAGATAAATCAACTTATTTGACCTTTTAAGTTCCATGATTTTTACTAGCTTCACAAACAATTGTTCTTACTAGTGGCAAATAGTACCAAACAGAAGTACTGAAATTCATCTGTTGATTGTGAGTAGTATGAAACCAACAATTTAACAGTTTCTCTGACTATCAGTTTAATAGTAGCAAACAGAGAAACTGTTAACTATTTTTCAAACTACAGCAATTTCAGTAAAATCGCTGAGAATATAACATGGTAGGATACAGAGCACAATTAATCCTTCAAGGGGAACCCCTACCAGGCAGCAAGTTAAGTATGCAGAGTAGCATTATAAGCAACAGCGTGCTAAATTAGATAACCTCAAGCGAGTATATACACATAATAAGCCTAGCACTACATTATATCAACACTATTATACTACACTATATCAACACTATTATAATATATTATAAGATAAGCCCATCACTACATTATATCAACACTATTATACTACATTTTGAACTTGCAAGTATATACACATAATCTGACATCGAATCAATTAACCTCAAGCAGAAACAGGATAAGAAAACACCCTTCAGCTTTGAGATGAATGGACAAGGTCGACCTGGCGAAGAGGCCGAGCAGAACGAGCGGCTCGATGAAGTAGCCAATCCCGCGGTGCGCCCTCCAGTCGTGTCCCGTGGACCTATCATAGTGCATATAGCCAGGAATAAGTGAAGCAAACAAGTCTATTCAGCCCAAATTTTGCAGCTATGACTTCATTTGCTAGCATTTTATTGCTCATTTAAACTATGTGCTTCTAGTAGAGATCATGTTAGGACACAAGAGACACTCCAATGCTTTTGATACATCACCTTGGATCCAACTTAAGCAATCTAGGCCATATAGTTGAACTACTGGCTACCTAATCAAAACAAAGAAGTTAATCCAGATTAAGCTGAGATGCAGGACACACTCTGACCATCGATAGGTGGCCTCATATGCAACCCAAGCCAAATACCTATCTAAAGTACAAACTGCGGTGTTGTGGAACTAAAATGGCATGTTGATATACTTGCGGTAACACAGTTGCTGGCCGCGGATTGGCAAACATGCCGAGCCTGGCACGGACGTTGAGCAGCCTGGTCTCCTGTTTGAGATGCTTCTCATTGTTATCCCACTTATACCTGCAATGATAGCATCACATTCAATTACTGAAAGAAAATGCAGGTGCATATCACTAATTCTGACCAAAACAAATGTGGTTGCAGATCAGCATCTCCTGGAAGTAGAAAATGTGGCTCAAGATACAAATCAAATGGAACAGAGAAGGGGGGCACCTTGACGAGTTCCATGGCGTGGTTAGAGCGGCGTCTTCCTGTCGGTGCGCGCTCCGTCGAGCACGTCTGTCGCGGCACTCAGAGGGGAAGAAGGCACGAAGTGGCCATAGAACATGAGGTCCTCGCCCGACGCGGATCTGTTGCTGACATCTCGAAGCCGTGCGCGTTGACGAGCAGCCGCCCTTGGCGACGAGACGGTGGTGGCGCGCCAAGGGAAGAGAGTGGGAGAGGGGAAGAGGGTGTTGCGCCGCCCGGGGCGAGGGCATCAAGGGTGGGGACAGCACCGGTGGGGAAGACCGGAGACGGGCAGGGAGGTCGCTGGTGGCTGCCAGATCAGGGGAGGGTTAGGTGGAAATCCAAACCCTAGCAGAGAGGAGGAGGGGGAACGCCATGGTCGTGCCTGGACTAGTGGATATGGGGAAGGTGAGGGGAGGGGGTTGGAGGAG
>NC_041392.1:544507447-544533323 GCF_002162155.2 Triticum dicoccoides | reverse complement strand
GGGTGATGGTGGCGGCGCGATCTGGAAGGGGAGGAGGAGAGCCGAGTTGTAGGTGCAAGAGGACCGCGGGCTCCGGCGTGATCTTGGGGAGGGAGACCACGGGCTCGGCGTCTCCTGGTGGCGGCGAGCGGCTTGAGCGTGCGTGATGAGGGGGGAGAAGGGGGCGGCGGCGATGGATCTGTGGAGAAGGGGGCGGAGGCGATGGAGTGGGAAGGGATAGGGTTTGGGTGGTTGGGCTGCCCGGGGGTGGGAGGGGATAGGGTTCTTTTTCTTTCTCTCTCTCTTTTTCTTTAGATAAATGGGATGGGTGGATGGATGGATGGATGGATGGATGCCATGTCATCAATCCATGGCACAAACATTTCAACCAATGAGAACAAAGCATACGTAATTGTGTTTTTCTATGTGTTTCTATTATATTTTTTGCACAAGGGTGCATTTTGGAATGACATAATTTGTTCAAATTATATCATACTTTGCACAAAGGTGCATCTTGGAATGGCAAACAATGTTGCCTAAAAAATTGCATTTTTTTGGACGAAAAAATCATTTTCCATTTTTTGAGTGCCCAAATGAGTTTTTTTGTGAAGGACCTACCATATATTTGTTGCAAAAGCGGACCGAATCATTTTTCTAAAATACTAGTACATATTTAATGCACAATTGACCAAATGGTTGAGTCTCAGAAGCTTTGATCCACCTCTCATGAAAAAGACAAATTCCCACCGATTCAGCTGGAAGCGGGTCGAATTTGAACTGCAGCTGCCTCATAGTTTGCTATTTATTTTTTCCAAAAATCATTTCTAGGTACATAAGTATCTATTTAATCAAAGAAACACCAAAAAAATTCCAAGATTCAACCACTAGCTAGGAACGGTCATTCCCGCCGTTTTGACCGCATTTTGAAACGGGCATAAAAAATTCAAAAAAATCAAAAAATTGGGAAACCTTCGCATTGTGTCATTATATGAGGCCAAGTTCCCAGGAAAAATAACAAACTTGTAATACGGCAATTATTTTAAAAAAGTGTTCTCAGAAACGAGCTATCACGTATGGAGATCAAGGGCTTTCAAGCCAAATGATCAATCTTATGGCCACATTCATGGCATAGTTTGTTCAAATGATCTCATATTGTGCACAAGGGTGCATATTGGAATGGCAAACAATGTCCCCTAAGGAAGTTTCCGTTTTCTTTGGACGAAAAAACCATTTTCCATTTTTCGAGTGCCTAGAAGGAGGGTTTTTTTGTGAAGGACCTCCCAAATAATTGTTTCAAAATTTGACCAAATAAATTTTATAAAATACTAGGACATATTTAATGCACAATTGACCAAATGGTTGGGTGTAAAAAGTTTTGATCCACCTCTGGTGAAAAAGACAAATTCATGCCGATTCAGTAGGAAGCGGGTCAAATTTGAACTACAGCTGCCTCATAGTTTGCTATTTATTTTTTCCAAAAATCATTTCTAGGTACATAAGTATCTATTTAATCATAGAAACACCAAAAAAATTCAAAGATTCAACCACTAGCTAGGAACGGTCATTCCCGTCGTTTTGACCACATTTTGAAACGGGCATAAAAAAATTCAAACAAAAATAAAAAATTGGGAAACCTTCGCATTGTGTCATTATATGTGGCCAAGTTCCCAGGAAAAATAACAAACTTGTAATATGGCAATTATTTTAAAAAAGTGTTCTCAGAAACGAGCTATCACGTATGGAGATCAATGGCGTTCAAGCCAAATGATCATTCTTATGGCCACATTCATGGCATAGTTTGTTCAAATGATCTCATATTGTGCACAAGGGTGCATATTGGAATGGCAAACAATGTTCCCTAAGGAAGTTTCCGTTTTCTTTGGACGAAAAAACCATTTTCCATTTTTCGAGTGCCTAGAAGGAGGGTTTTTTTGTGAAGGACCTCCCAAATAATTGTTGCAAAATTTGACCAAATAAATTTTATAAAATACTAGGACATATTTAATGCACAATTGACCAAATGGTTGGGTGTAAAAAGTTTTGATCCACCTCTGGTGAAAAAGACAAATTCATGCCGATTCAGTAGGAAGCGGGTCAAATTTGAACTACAGCTGCCTCATAGTTTGCTATTTATTTTTTCCAAAAATCATTTCTAGGTACATAAGTATCTATTTAATCAGAGAAACACCAAAAAAATTCAAGATTCAACCACTAGCTAGGAACAGTCAAACCCGTCGTTTTGACCGCATTTTGAAACGGGCATAAAAAACTCAAAAAAATCAAAAATTTGGAAAACCTTCGCATTGTGTCATTATATGTGACCTAGTTTTCAGGAAAATAATAAACTTGTAATACAACAATTATTTTAAAAAAGTGTTCTCAGAAATGAGCTATCATGCGTGAAGATTCATGGCTTTCAAGCCAAATGATCAATCTTATGGCCACATTCATGGCATAGTTTGTTCAGATGATCTCATATTATGCACAAGGGTGCATATTGGATTTCCAAACAATGTTGCCTAAGGGACTTTTTATTTTCTTTGCACGGAAAATTCATTTTCCATTTTCCGAGTGCCCGAATTGAGTTCTTTTTGTGAAGGACCTAGCATATATTTGTTGCAAAATTGGACCTAATCAATTTTATAAAATATTAGGCCATGTTTAATGCATAATTGACAAAATGGTTGGGTGTTAAAAGTTTTGATCCATCACTTGTGAAAAAGACAAATTTCTGCCGATTCAGCAGGAAGCGGGTCAATTTTGAACTGCATCTACCTTATTGTTTGCTCTTTATTTTTTCCAAAAATCATTTCTAGTTACATAATTATCTATTTAATCATAAATACATGGTTTGGTGGCGATACGTCGAGGTTTGGATGTGGCCCAGGGCCCCAACTCCAAAGCGCATAAACTCGCATGCCCGTCGCGTGGTCACCGCGTGACCTTGGCGTTGACATGCATTCTGGGAGGTCTAGGCATGTCTAGCGGGTTGGGCACTCTCCGGGTAGGTACTAGGAAGAAAATTACAACAGAAGAATCTCACGAGGAGACCGACCTATGCTCAAAGATGAATTAGCAACCAAGTGTTTGATTGGCAGTACGAGAAATGCACATGGCCAATGGGTGTGAGTTTTTGCTGAGGATGATCATCTACTAAGAACAATGTCTTCGCAAATTTTCAGATCAAAAGGAGGATCCTAGGTGGTACTTGCTTTGCAAAGTACCACATTGGACAGAAATATGAATGTTGAAGCTGGGCTCAAAATAATGAATTGATTGAGCTGAAATTTGGTGGAGGATGGTTATTTGGGCATTGGAAAGCACCGTAGAAAATTGATACCATTTGGACATGCCAAAGTGGTACTTCCTTCACAATGCTCTTCTATGGACAAAAACTTGGGAAAACTAGTGAGAGAAATTAGATGAATGAAATGAGCTCAAATTTGGTGTAGGTAAGTTACATAGGTATGGTTATGCCTTGGTAGATTTTCAGATCATTTGGGTAAGCCTAGATAGTACTTACTTCACAAAGCTTCTCTCGAGGTAGAAACTTTGGAAATTTCCTGAGAAAGATTTACTAGGAAAATGGAGGTGAATATTATCATGTGGCAATGATTTGGGTATGGAAGAGTGCCCCAAGAGTTTGAGGTTAATAGGAGGGGTCTAGATAACACTTGCTTTGCAACGTGCCAATCTGGCCATAAAATATAAATTGAACCTGGGCTCACATAGTTAATTTGCCTGAGCTGCAATTTGGAGGAGGGTGATAATTTGGGCATATGAAGGAACTGTATAAATTTCATGTCATTTGGATATATAAAAAATGTACTTCCTTCACAATGCTTCTAGGTGGACAAAAACTTTGGAAATTTGCCGAGCAAGATTTGTCAGGCAAATGGAGCTGAATTTTGTCATGCGGTAATGATTTGGATAGGAAAGAGTGCCCAAGAATTCCGAGGGCAATCAAGAATATATAAATAGCACTTCCTTCATAAAGTGATGTTGTGAACAGAATAGGAAAATGAATATTGTTGAATTATTTTTGAACTAGGCAAGGAAGTATTTTTACATATTTGACGAAGATATGACCCAAAGAATTTATGAGATTTTTTGGGGAATTTTCGGAATGACAGAAATATAGGTTGCTTCACAACCTAGGGCAAAAATTAACACATGGACATGACACATAAGCAAAACTGATGAGGTGGCACTAAGTCATACCAATCCACCACAATTGACAAGGTTATGACCATCTATATTGGTCATGATCAGCTAGAAATAAGGCAGCGGACTAGTGCTATCTGCTTTATGACCATTTCATGCAAGGAAATTACGACCTTTCTGACCAAAATGGTCGCAATGGTTTAGGGTTTGGAGCGCCCCGAACAGCTTTTGACCAATTGGTCTAAAATGGTCATAGATTTATGACCAATTCTTCCAGGGTCACTGACAGAAGGTCATAAGTTGACATATTTCTTGTAATGGGTGAACAAATTACTGTTGAGCAATTGACAAAATTGAGCATAGTTATGAGAATATCTAGGTATGATCATGTAAATAGTCATCACGTCCGAGACAAGTAGACCGACTTCTTCCTGCATCTACTACTATTACTACACTCATCGATGGCAACAATACAAAACGTGCCTTGCTGCCCCTACTATCACTGGGAAAGGACACTGCAAGATTGAACCCAAAGCTAAGCACTTCTCCCATTGTAAGAAAGATCAATCTAGTAGGCCAAACCAAACTGATAAATCGAAGAGACTTGCAAAGATAACCAATCATACATAAAAGAATTTAGAGAACATTCAAATATTATTCATAGATAGACTTGATCATAATCCCGCAATTCATCGATCTCAACAAACACACCGCAAAAAGAAGATTACATCGAATAGATATCCACAAGAGATGGGGAGAACATTGTATTGAGATCCAAAAAGAGAGAAGAAGTGATCTAGCTACTAACTATGGACCCGTAGGTCTGAGGTAAACTACTCACACTTCATCGGAGGGGCTATGGTGTTGAT
Source organism: Triticum dicoccoides (assembly GCF_002162155.2). NCBI lineage: Eukaryota > Viridiplantae > Streptophyta > Magnoliopsida > Poales > Poaceae > Triticum > Triticum dicoccoides. The sequence goes on along the minus strand of NC_041392.1, from coordinate 544,528,311 downwards.
GTAGAATCCCTCCGTGATCGATGGCCCCTCCGGCGGAGCTCCGGAACAGGCCCCAAGATGGGATCTCGTGGATACAGAAAGTTGCGGCGGTGGAATTAGGTTTTTGGCTTCGTATCTGATCGTTTGGGGGTACGTAGGTATATATAGGAGGAAGGAGTACGTCGGTGGAGCAACAAGGGGCCCACGAGGGTGGAGGGCGCGCCTGGGGGGGTAGGCGCGCCCCCTACCTCATGGCCTCCTCTTTTCTTTCTTGACGTAGGGTCCAAGTCTCCCTGGTCTTGTTCATTGAGAAAATCACGTTCCTGAAGGTTTCATTCTGTTTGGACTCCGTTTGATATTCCTTTTCTTCGAAACCCTAAAACAGGCAAAAAAACAGCAATTCTGGGCTGGGCCTCTGGTTAATAGGTTAGTCCCAAAAATAATATAAAAGTGGATAATAAAGCCCAATAATGTCCAAAACAGTAGATAATATAGCATGGAGCAATCAAAAATTATAGATACGTTGGAGACGTATCAAGCATCCTCAAGCTTAATTCCTGCTCGTCCTCGAGTAGGTAAATGATAAAAACAGATTTTTTGATGTGGAGTGCTACTTGGCATAATTTTAATGTAATTCTTCTTAATTGTGGTATGAATATTCAGATCCGAAAGATTCAAGACAAAAGTTCATATTGACATAAAAATAATAATACTTCAAGCATACTAACAAAGAAATTATGTCTTCTCAAAATAACATGGCTAAAGAAAGTTATCCCTACAAAATCATATGGTCTAGCTATGCTCTATCTTCACCACACAAAATATTTAAATCATGCACAACCCTGATGACAAGCCAAGCAATTGTTTCATACTTTTGACATTCTAAAAACTTTTTCAATCTTCACGCAATACATGAGCGTGAGCCATGGATATAGCACTATAGGTGGAATAGAGTGGTGGTTGTGGAGAAGACAAAAAGGGAGAAGATAGTCTCACATCAACTACGCGTATCAACGGGCTATGGAGATGCCCATCAATACATATCAATGTGAGTGAGTAGGGATTGCCATGCAACGGATGCACTAGAGCTATAAGTATATGAAAGCTCAAAAAGAAACTAAGTGGGTGTGCATCCAACTTGCTTGCTCGTGAAGACCTAGGGCAATTTGAGGAAGCCCATCATTGGAATATACAAGCCAAGTTCTATAATGAAAGATTCCCACTAGTATATGAAACTGATTACATGAGAGATTCTCTACTATGAAGATCATGGTGCTACTTTGAATCACAAGTGTGGTAAAAGGATAGTAACATTGTCCCTTCTCTCTTTTTCTCTCATCTTTTTCTTTTTTTTTGGGCCTTTTCTCTTTTTATGGCCTCTTTTCTTTCTCTTTTTTTTCGTCTAGAGTCTCATCCTGACTTGTGGGGGAATCATAGTCTCCATCATCCTTTCCTCACTGGGACAATGCTCTAATAATGATGATCATCACACTTTTATTTTTCTTACAACTCGATACTTAGAACAAAATATGACTCTATGTGAATGCCTCCGGCGGTGTACCTGGATATGCAATGACTCATGAGTGACACGTATGAAAGAATTATGAATGGTGGCTTTGCCACAAATACGATGTCAACTACATGATCATGCTAAGCAATATGACAATGATGGACTGTGTCATAATAAATGGAACAGTGGAAAGTTGCATGGCAATATATCTCGGAATGGCTATGAAAATGCCATAATAGGTAGGTATGGTGGCTGTTTTGAGGAAGGTATATGGTGGGTGTATGATACCAGCAAAAGGTGCGTGGTATTAGAGAGGCTGGCAAAGGTGGAAGGGTGAGAGTGCGTATAATCCATGGACTCAACATTAGTCATAAAGAACTCATATACTTATTGCAAAAATCTACAAGTTATCAAAGCAAAGTATTACGCGCATGCTCCTAGGGGGATAGATTGGTAGGAAAAGACCATCGCTCGTCCTCTACCGTTGTCGGATTTCTGGTTCCGGCAGACCCTTGAGGTTCGAACACTGGGGTGCGCGCGGAGATCTCTCCCCTACCGATCTACGTCCAATCTCCTCGCGTGATCTAAGCTGGAAACAACGAACAACATAAGGGACATGAGGTTTATACTCGTTCGGGCCACCGTTGTGGTGTAATACCCTACTCCAGTGTGTGGTGTGGTGGATTGCCTCAGGGGCTGATGATGAATAGTACAAGGGAAGAACAGCCTCGCGAGGGGTGTTCTTGAGCTCGTGGGATGAACTTCTTGGGTGAGTTCAGTCGCCTCTCTCTCTCTCTCTCTCTGCTAGGGCTCTACCAGATCTCTAGATGTCTAGGTGTGTCGATCCCCCTCTACTCTGTGGTGGCTAGCTCTATTTATAGAGGCCCTGGGCCTCTCCCCAAATAATGAGCGGGAAGGGTGCCAACAATTAGCCGTTTTGAAGGGGAACATCTAGTACAAGTTATCCTGACCAAAGGTGGTCTTCGGCTGCCAAAAGCACTAGTGATGACGCCGTCTTGGGCTCCACGGTGACCTTCGTCCTGCCGCTCTGTTGGTCTTGGTCTCGTTGCACCGGAATGGTAACCTTTGCCCGATGCCTTGGCCTGTGCTTGCCCCCTTTGCACCAAACGGGAAACAAGGACACTACACAGGCCGGCGCCCGCCTGGCGCCCGCCTGGTCTCAATCATCATGGCTTGCATCACGGGCTCCTCGCGAGGTACCCCTGCCTTGATCTCTCCGCCTCCTCGCGAGCCCGCCTGATGAGGCTGCCTCTGAGGAAGCTTTCTGTCGTCTGCCCCGCGAGGCTCGGCCCCTCGCGAGGGTCTTGAGCTTGAGCTGATGAAGAAGGGCCGCACTGGGCCCCCACTTGAGCCACGCAGCAGGTCGCAGGCAGGCAAGTCTGGGGACCCCCATTCCAGAACGCCGACAGTAGCCCCCGGGCCCAAGGCACGCCCGAGCTTGGCCTGGCAGGGAAGCGAAGGGGAAGCGGGAAGCGCCGCAGGCCCCAACAGCCTGCGGCCTCGGGCACCGCGTGGCAATTGATTGGACGTGCGCGTCTGCGCTTCCCCATGATGCCTCGCCGGCCGCACGACTTGACAAGTCCCTGCATGCAGACAGACCGGTCATGATTACCTGTGATCGTGGTGCTCGATGGTTGGCCTCCTCCGGCTATAAGTACGGGGCTGCGTGAGCCCCTTCAGCCCATCCCTTCTTGCTGCTCCTTTTCTTCTTCTTGGCTACTCGCCGTTCTGATGGATCCAAAGAGATTCTCGGCCGCGGAGAAAGGAAAGGCCCGCCAAGCAGGGCCTGACTCCCCCCCTCCCGACCAAGCGCGGCCGAGGCTGCCCTTGCAAGTATTCGACGGTCCACATAGTGGCCTCCCGCGGCCATGGAGGTGGTTCCTTGCGTGGTGGTGAGCGCTCGGCCGCCGATGGGGGGCACGCCGTGGCTGCGTGCCCCCTAGGCCATGCTTTCGCTCTGCGGAGGTGCTGCCGGAGTTCGTCGTGTGGTCAGCGGACCCAACCAGCACCCGGCTCCAGCTCCCCCGTTTCTTCGTAGGTGATCTGCCGGCCAGCACCGGTGCGGCTTCTGGCTCCAAGCAGACGGCTGCTGCAGCAGGGCCTCCTAGGCTTCGCTGGAGGTCTACTTTTCTGGGAATGGGGCCCTGACCCGCGGCTGGCAAACGTTTGCCCGCGCGCGCGGCCTGGGCCGGTGGTGCACCCTGCACTTCAAGTTCGATGGCGGCGCCACCCTCTACGTGAGGGTGTTCGGGGAAGACAGTCGTCGTGCTGGGTGCTACCTTGAAGACGACGACCACGGCCGGCTGCCCAGCCCCGGTACTGACCAGGATGAAGACGGCGACAAGCGTACAGGCGGCGGTGCTTGGGGTTCGCTGAGCTTCGACGACTCCCTCTCAGGCAACAGCTCCTCCAGCGGTGGCTGCGACCAGCCGCCGTGCCGTCGCGCCCGCCTGGGTGAAGGTAGCGGGTCAGCCCGCTGTCGTGCCCCGGCGAAGCGAGAGGAGGGATCCGCCTGAGCCCCAGGAGAAGCTTGAACCTTCGCTATGGGTTGGTGCAGGACGAATTGTTCCCATTTTGTTTTCCTTCTTTTCCTGTGCAGAAATAGAAGGTAGTATAGGGCCCCGCGGGGGTGTGTTAGAAGTGCTGCTGTTAACCATCATGCTGCTTCCGCTATTTCTGCGCTGTGTTCCCACCATGTGCACCCATGTGCGGGAATTATTTTAGCTCGGTGGGGCTTGACGCAGTCCTCGCCCCTCGAGGCCGTGGCCTCACCGTGCGCTTTGTGCCCTGCAAGGATTAGAAGGAGGGGTAACTTTCGGTCTTGGTTGTGGGGGCGATCGGCCCAGGTCCTGCGCTCGTGTCGTGATGCCCGTGAGGCACGGACTGGGAAGGGTTCTCCCGTAGAGGACTCGGAAAGGAAAGCTCTAAACGATCGGGGCAGAAAACACTCGCGAGGGCGCCCGCGAACCTCCCTCGCGAGACTTGTGCGAGAGAAAATGAGGCAAGCGAGTGAAAAAGACAAAGAGTCACAAGCCAGGAACGTCAACAGTTTCAATAAAACTTCAAACGGGAATAAACAAGCCAACTACAGAAAGCAAATGAAAAAGCCGCGTCCGGCACCTATTCTAGTCTTCGATGTCTTCTCACCAGCACGGAGCTAAGTGCTGCCACTGGGTGTGGGCGGGACCCCCGAGGCCCGAGGGCGGACTCCGAGGCCTGTATAGCCCCACTCATTATTACGTGAGAGTGTCATGGGCAGCGAGCTTCACAGGCATTGGCCTTCTTCACGGGCACCGGGCCTTTCCCGAAATGTGACAGCTTCACAGGCATTTGCCTTCTTCACAGGCACCGGGCCTTTCCCAAAACACGGCAGCTTCACAGGCATTTGCCTTCTTCACAGGCACCGGGCCTTTCCCAAAACACGGCAGCTTCACAGGCATTTGCCTTCTTCACAGGCACCGGGCCTTTCCTAGGTGCTAGGCCTCGCTCAGGGATAGAACCTCTGGAGATGTTGAATGTTCCACACGTTCTGGATGGGTACCCCCTCCATGGTCTCCAAGCGCGCGGAGCCAAGCTTGGAGACATGAACAACCTTGAATGGACCATCCCACATGGGAGAGAGCTTGTGCAACCCCTCCCTGGAGAGAACCCGTCTGAGTACGAGATCCCCTACCTCAAGAGTTCTGGGGCGGATGTTGCGGTAGTGGTATCGTCGCAGCGCCTGTTGATACCTTGCCGCTCGCAGCGCGGCTTCTTGGCAGCGTTCCTCCCCCAGCACGAGATCCATCCCTCGCATGGCGTCCTGCTGCGTCTCGTCGAACGCCAGGACCCGTGCGGAGTGACGTCTGACCTCGTGAGGGAGAACAGCCTCTGCTTCGTAGACAAGGAAGAACGGGGTCTCGCCAGTCGGCTTGGTTGCAGTTGTGCGGATTGACCACAGCACGGACTGGAGCTCGACGTACCAGCCCCTGCCACAGGCCTCCAGCTTCTTCTTAAAGGTCCTGGCTTTGAGGCCCCTTAGGACCTCCGCGTTGGCTCGCTTGGCCTGGCCGTTGCTCCGGGGGTGTGCTACCGAAGCGTAGCATATCTGCGTTCCAAGGTTAGCACAGTATGTTTTGAAGAGATTACTGGTGAATTGCCACCCGTTGTCGGTGATGATGCAGTTGGGCACCCCAAATTGGCTCACGAGGCCCTTGATGAACTTGACCGCAGAGCCTGCCGGGATTGTGCGGACGGCTTCCACCTCAGCCCACTTGGTGAACTTGTCCACAATGACGTAGAGGTAGCGATAGCCCCCCGGCGCCCGAGGAAATGGGCTCAGAATGTCCAGCCCCCAAACTACGAACGGCCATGAGAGGGGTATAGTCTGTAGACCCCCCGCAGGCTGATGGATATGCTTAGATTGAAACTAGCAGGCCTCGCAAGCCTTCACCAGCTCAACGGCGTCGATGAGCGCTGTGGGCCAGTAGAATCCACTACGGAACGCCTTGCCTACGAGGGTTCATGACGACGAGTGGTGCCCGCAGTCTCCGCCGTGTATGTCCGTCAGTAGCTCCTTCCCTTGCTCTTGGGAGATGCAACGTAGGGACACGTCATTTGGTCGTTTCCTGTAGACCTCTCCATCCTTGATGCAATAAGCTGTGGCCTGCCGCGCCACACGCTCCGCTTCCTCCTCGTTCTCCGGCAAAGTCCCTTGCATCAGGTAGTTCTTGAGCTCCGGGATCCAACACCCTTCCTAAGGCTCTAGCGCCGGGAGCAGGCGAGCCCTTGAGGCCGGGCCGTAGATCGGGGCTCCTGCGGCAGGCGGCTGAGGGAGCTCCTCCCTCGGTTGCGCCGTGCTCGATAGTGACGGCACCGTCGAGGGTTTGAAGAGCCGCTCCTCAAAGATGCCAGGCTCCTGAGGCAGCCGCCGAGATGCCCTCTTGGCAGTGTCATCAGCTTCCTGATTGGTGCCCCGGGGCACGTGTTGAAACTCCAGCCCCCAAAACTGTTTCTCCATCTTTTGAACCTCAGCGAGGTAGGCTTCCATGTGCTCGTCCTTTGGCTCGTATATCTTGTTGGAGAAGTTGACGAGGAGCTGTGAATCGCCCTTGACGATGAGGCGCTTTACCCCTAAGGCAATTGCAGCCTTCAGGCCTGCTATTAGGCCTTCGTACTCCGCTATGTTGTTGGAGACCTTTTCTCCATGCTGGAAACAGAGTTGTACGGCGTAGTAGAGTTTGTCCTGGGTAGGGGATACGAGCACTGCGCCAGCTCCCGCACCGTCTCGGGAAAACGTCCCATTGAAGTACATGACCCAGCCGTCCAGTGCTTCAATTCCCGGGGAAAGTGATCGGTCTTCGCCTGCCTCGAGACCCGGCACTTCTGCCCATTCTGCCATGAAATCCACAAGTGCGGCTCCCTTGATGACTCTGGTCGTACTGAATTCTAGCTGAAATGCATGTAGTTCAATGTTCCATTCAGCGACCCTCCCAGCTAAGTTGGGGCTCCTGAGTACTCTTTCCAAGGGGTATGCTGAGACGACTTTGATGGGATGGCCTTGGAAGTAGTGGCGCAGCTTGCGTGAGGCCACTAGTAGCGCGAGGAGGAGTTTTTGAGGCATGGGGTACCGTGCCCTTGCGTCCCGTAGCACCGTGCTGGCGATGTACACGGGATGCTCGACGAGGTTGAGGGTGCTGGCGCAGCTTGCGTCCTCCAGAGGTTGAGGCGTCTCTTGAGACGACGGAGCCCCCAGTGCTTGGTCGCTTGAAGAGGCCTCTCCTGCTTCGGGTGCGTTCTCCTGCTGCGGCTGTTCCTTTCCGGTTGTGGTTGCGGCCTTCGCGAGGCCCTCCCGGCTCAGCTTTGCTTCAGTTTGGATGGTCGATGCGGCCTTGGCACAGCGCTCCTCCCTGACCGCCACCCGGGCTGCGCTAGCGGAGTAGGGGGTGGCCGCAAGGTAGAGCACTAGGGGCTCCTGAGGACGCAGAGCTACCATCACTGGTGGGCTGGTAAGGTACCTCTTGAGGTCTTGGAATGCCTTGTCAGCCTCTTCAGTCCATTCGAAGGGGCCCTTTTTCTTCATTAGCTTGAAGAAGGGCAGCGCTCGTTCCCCCAGTTTGGAGATGAAGCGCCCCAGCGCAGTTACACGCCCGATGAGCTTCTGCATTTCTCTGAGGGTCCTTGGCGGGCTCATGTCTTCGACTACCTTGACCTTCTCCGGGTTGGCCTCGATGCCCCTGTGGGACACGAGGAAACCCAGGAGCTTGCCCGAGGGGACTCCAAACACGCACTTCTCCGGGTTGAGCCGTAGGTCCACTTCGTTGAGGCTCGCAAAGGTTTCTTCCAGGTCCTGTATCAGGGTTCTTGCCTCACAAGACTTCACCACAATGTCATCGACGTAAGCTTCAGTGTTCCTCCCGAGCTGCTGGCCTAAGGCGATGTGCATCAGCCGCTGAAAGGTCGCGCCTGCGTTGTGCAACCCAAATGGCATGCACGTATAGCAGTACACTCCACACGGGGTCAGGAAAGCCGTCTTCTCCATGTCTTCTACCGCCATCTTGATCTGGTGATAGCCTGAGAAGGCATCTAGGAAACACAATAGGTCACACTCTGCGGTGGAGTCGACTATCTGGTCAATGCGGGGGAGCGGAAATGGATCCTGTGGGCAGGCCTTGTTGAGGTTGATGAAGTCGACACACATGCGCTCCTTTCCTCCCTTTTTTGGCACAACGACCGGATTATCCAACCAATCAGGGTAGCGGACCTCGCGGATAACTCCTGCCGCCTCTAGCTTCCGGGTCTCTTGAACAATGAAAGCTTGTTTCTCAGTGGACTGCCGCCTCGCCTTCTTCTTCACGGGGCGCACATTGGGGCACACGTTGAGGTGATGTTCAATCACTTTCCTTGGGACCCCTGCCAATTGATCAGGTTCCCACGCGAACACCTTCTTGTTCGCCTGCAGGAACCTCACCAGGGCCTCCTCCTGCTCGGGCTCGAGGTTGGCCCCTATGGTGAAGGTGGCGCCAGTGGACCCGTCCTCGTCGACTGGTACCTGCTTGGTTTCCGCCTTGTCTTGGGTGAATAGCTGCTTCTTTTTAGCCGGTGCAGCCCCCTTGGGCTCAAGGGCGTCGGTGCTAGTGGGATGTGCCACCGCGGCCGCCCTGAAAACAAGCTGGAGCACTTGCAGCGCATCCCTTGTGTCTCCTGACACGGTGAGGACGCCACTGCTCCCAGGCATCTTCATGAGGTTGTATGCCGGGTGAGTTGCTGCCATGAACCGAGCCAAGGCCGGATAGCCGAGGATGGCGTTGTAGGGGAGGCCAATGGGGGCGATGTCGAAGTCGATCAGCTCCATGTGGGAGTTGTCGCATGTGTCGAAGGTCACTGGGAGGCGGATCTGTCCAAAGGAGGCGGTGGAACCGGCTCCGACGCCCGAGGAAGGCCTGCTGGGTTGGAGCCGCTCCAGCGGCACGTGGAGGAGGCTGAAGGCCTCCACCGAGAGCACGTTGAGGAAGGCACCATCGTCAATGAGGGTCCTGGTGATGGCCACTTGGCAGATGGTGGGGGTGCACAACATCGAGAGCGTACCCGAACCGATGGGGTTGAAGGGGTGGTCCTCCGAGTCGAAGGTTAGATCGGCCTCGGGCGCCACCCAGCCCGGGGGGCTTCTCGGCGCTTGGAGGCGGTGCTGATCCGGCGGGTGAACGGCTTGACGTGATGGCTCGAGGGTGGTGCCTAGGAGCCACCCAGAAGAGCTACGACGACGGGCGGCGCTGGTGCTGCGAAACGGGCGAGGAAGAGGTCGCGCAGCTCCTCTGAGGAGGTGACAGAGGCCGTCGACAGGTGGAGGAGCCACGCGCGCGGGACACCGGTGAGGGCCATGGGTAACCAGTTGGCCCTCACCCGGTCGTCGCCCTGGCTCTGAGGATGGCCTCCTCGTACGCCAGCAGGAAAATCATCGGGTCTGTCGCGCCGTTGTAGCTCAGCGGCATCTCGGGCTTGACCTTGTGCAGCCACTGGACCTGTCGCAAGGTGGGGGCCAAGGCCCGGAGCCCCCTGGCCTAGTGCCAGCATCCGTTGCTGGACTGGGCGGCGCATTGTCCGCCATGTGGGTGGGATGCAATGTTGGGGGAGAGCGGGTCCTCAGGAGGGAGAACTCCGGCGCACCCCCTACCTGGCGCGCCAAATGTCGGATTTCGGGTTCCGGCAGACCCTTGAGGTTTGAACACTGGGGTGCGCACGGAGATCTCTCCCCTACCGATCTACGTCCAATCTCCTCGCGTGATCTAAGCTGGAAACAACGAACAACACAAGGGACACGCGGTTTATACTGGTTCGGGCCATCGTTGTGGTGTAATACCCTACTCCAGTGTGTGGTGTGGTGGATTGCCTCAGGGGCCGATGATGAATAGTACAAGGGAAGAACAGCCTCGTGAGGGGTGTTCTTCAGCTGGTAACATGAACTGCTTGGGTGAGTTCAGTCGCCTCTCTCTCTCTCTCTCTGCTAGGGCTCTAATAGATCTCTAGATGTCTAGGTGTGTCGATTACCCTCTACTCTGTGGTGGCTAGCTCTATTTACAGAGGCCCTGGGCCTCTCCCCAAATATTGAGCGGGAAGGGCGCCAACTATTGGTCGTTTTGAAGGGGAACATCTAGTACAAGTTATCCTGACCAAAGGTGGTCTTTGGCTGCCAAAAGCACTAGTGATGACGTCGTCTTGGGCTCCACGGTGACCTCTGTCCTGCCGCTCTGTTGGTCTTGGCCTCATTGCACCGGAATGGTAACCTTTGCCCGATGCCTTGGCCTGTTCTTGCCCCTTTGCCCCAAAGGGGAAACAAGGACACTGCATAGGCCGGCACCCGCCTGGCGCCCGCCTGGTCTCGATCGTCATGGCTTGCATCACGTGCTCCTTGCGAGGTACGCCTGCCTTGATCTCTCTGCCTCCTCGCGAGCCCGCCTGATGAGGCTGCCTCTGAGCAAGCTTTCTGTCGTCCGCCGCGCGAGGCTCAGCCCCTCGCGAGGGTCTTGAGCTTGAGCTAATGAAGATGGGCCGCGCTGGGCTCCCACTTGAGCCATGCCGTAGGCCACAGGCAGGCATGTCTGGGGACCCCCGTTCCCAGAACATCGACAACCGCCACTCATAAGGAAGGCAATCAAAAAATAAATCATGCTCCGACTTCATCACATAACGGTTCACCATACGTGCATGCTACGGGAATCACAAGCTTCAACACAAGTATTTCTCAAATTCACAACTACTCAACTAGCATGACTTTAATATCACCATCTTCATATCTCAAAACATTTATGAAGTATCAAACTTATCATAGTATTCAACACACTCATAAGGAAGTTTTATTATTAATCTTGTATACCAAGCATATTAGGATTTTAAGCAAATTACCATGCTATTAAGACTCTCAAAATAATCTAAGTGAAGCATGAGAGATCAATAGTTTTTATCAAACAAATCCACCACCATGCTCTAAAAGATATAAGTGAAGTACTAGAGCAAAATTATATAACTCAAAAGATATAAGCGAAGCACATAGAGTATTCTAACAAATTCTAAATCATGTATGGCTCTCTCAAAAGGTGTGTACAGCAAGTATGATTGTGGTAAACTAACAAGCAAAGACTCGAATAATACAAGACGCTCCAAGCAAAACACATATCATGTGGCGAATAAAAATATAGCTCCAAGTAAAGTTACCGATAGAAGTAGACGAAAGAGGGGATGCCTTCCAGGGCATCCCCAAGCTTTGGCTTTTAGGTGTCCTTAGATTATCTTGGGGGTGCCATGGGCATCCCCAAGCTTAGGCTCTTGCCACTCCTTGTTCCATAATCCATCAAATCTTTACACAAAACTTGAAAACTTCACAACACAAAACTTAAAGTAGAAAATCTCGTGAGCTCCGTTAGCGAAAGAAAATAAAAGACCACTTCAAGGTACTGTAATGAACTCATTCTTTATTTATATTGGTGTTATAACGACTGTATTCCAACTTCTCTATGGTTTATAAACTATTTTACTAGCCATAGATTCATCAAAATAAGCAAACAACACACGAAAAACAGAATCTGTCAAAAACAGAACAGTCTGTAGTAATCTGTAGCTAGCGCACGATCTAGAACCCCCAAAATTCTAAAATAAAATGATGGACGTGAGTAATTTATCTATTAATCATCTGCAAAAATAATTAACTAAATATCACTTTCCAAATAAAAATGACAGCAGTTCTCGTGAGCGCTAAAGTTTCTGTTTTTTACAGCAAGTTCAACAAGACTTTCCCCAAGTCTTCCCAACAGTTCTACTTGGCACACACATAAACACAAAAAACACAACCAAAACAGAGGCTAGATAAATTATTTATTACTAAACAGGAGCAAAAAGCAGGGAATAAAAATAAAATTGGGTTGCCTCCCAACAAGCGCTATCGTTTAACACCCCTAGCTAGGCATAACAAGCAAGAATAGATCTAGGTATTGCCATCTTTGGTAGGCAATCCATAAGTGGCTCTCATAATAGATTCATAAGGTAATTTAATTTTTTTTCTAGGGAAGCGTTCCATGCCTTTCCTTAATGGAAATTGGAATATAATATTTACTTCCTTCATATCAATAATTGCACCAATCGTTCTAAGGAAAGGTCTACCAAGAATAATAGGACATGAAGGATTGCAATCTATGTCAAGAACAATAAAATCTACGCGCACATAATTCCTATTTGAAACAATAAGAACATCATTAATTCTTCCCATAGGTTTCTTAATAGTGGAATCCGCAAGGTGCAAGTTTAGAGAGCAATCATCAAAATCACGGAAACCTAACAAATCACACAAAGTCTTTGGAATCGTGGAAACACTAGTACCCAAATCACATAAAGCATAGCATTCATCATCTTTAATTTTAATTTTAATAGTTGGTTCCCACTCATCATAAAGTTTTCTAGGGATAGAAACTTCCAATTCAAGTTTTTCTTCATAAGATTGCATCAAGGCATCAACGATATGTTTAGTAAACGCTTTATTTTGACTATAAGCATGAGGAGAATTTAGCATAGATTGCAACAAGGAAATACAATCAATCAAAGAGCAATTTTCGTAGTTAAATTCCTTGAAATCCATAATAGTGGGTTTAGCAACATCTAGGGTTTTAATTTCTTCAATCCCACTTTTATCAAATTTAGCATCAAGATCAACAAATTCCGAATTCTTGGAACTCCTAGGTAAAGGTGGATCATATTCAGTCCCATAATTATCAAGATTCATATTGCAAAACAAATATTTAATAGGGGACACATCAATAACTTTTAGATCTTCATCTTTATTTTCATAGGAACTAGAAGAACACGCTCTTATAAAGGCATCTTTCTTAGCACGCATCCTAGCGGTTCTTTCTTTGCACTCATCAATGGAAATTCTCATGGCTTTGAGAGACTCATTGATATCATGCTTAGGTGGAATAGATCTAAGTTTCAAAGAATCAACATCAAGAGCAATTCTATCAATGTTCCTAGCCAAATATCAATCTTAAGCAATTTTTCTTCAATCATAGCATTAAAATTCTTTTGTGAAGTAATAAATTCTTTAATATTAGATTCAAAATCAGAGGGCATCTTATTATAATTTCCATAAGAATTGTTGTAGGAATTACCATAATTATTAGAGGAATTACTAGGATAAGGCCTAGGATTGAAATTTCCTCTATACGCGTTGTTACAAAAATTGTTCCTACCAACAAAATTCACATCCATAGATTTATTATTATTCTCAATCAAAGTAGACAAGGGCATATCATTAGGATCAGAAGAAACACTCTTATTAGCAAATAGTTTCATAAGTTCATCCATCTTTCCACTCAAAACATTAATTTCTTCTATCGCATGCACCTTTTTATTAGTAGATCTTTCAGTATGTCATTGAGAATAATTAACCATAATATTATCTAGGAGTTTAGTAGCTTCTCCTAAAGTGATTTCCATAAAAGTGCCTCCCGCAGCCGAATCTAAAAGATTTCTAGAAGCAAAATTCAATCCGGCATAAAAATTCTGAACAATCATCCACAAATTTAAACCATGAGTAGGGCAATTACGTATCATTAATTTCATTCTCTCCCAATCTTGTGCAACATGTTCATGATCAAGTTGCTTAAAATTCATAATATCGTTTCTAAGAGAGATGATCTTAGCGGGAGGAAAATACTTAGAGATAAAAGCATCTTTGCACTTGTTCCATGAATCAATACTATTTTTAGGCAAAGACGAAAACCAAGCTTTAGCACGATCTCTAAGCGAAAAAGGAAATAGCTTCTATTTAACAATATCATTATCCACATCTTTCTTCTATTGCATGTCACACAAATCAACGAAGCTATTTACATGGGTAGCGGCATCTTCACTAGGAAGGCCGGAGAACGGATCTTTCATGACAAGATTCAGCAAAGCAGTATTAATTTCACAAGATTCAGCATCAGTAAGAGGAGCAATCGGAGTGCTAATAAAATCATTATTGTTGGTATTGGTGAAGTCACACAATTTAGTATTATCTTGAGCCATCATGACAAGCAAGCAAACTAACACACAAGCAAACAGAAAGCGAGCGGGCAAAAAGAGGCAAATAGAGAGGGAGAGGGAGGATAGAGAGAGAGAGGGCGAATAAAACGGCAAGGGTGAAGTGGGGGAGAGGAAAACGAGAGGCAAATGGCAAATAATTTAATGCGGGAGATAAGGGTATGTGATGGGTACTTGGTATGTTGACTTTTGCGTAGACCTCCCCGGCAACGGCGCCAGAAATCCTTCTTGCTACCTCTTGAGCACTGCGTTCGTTTTCCCCGAAGAGGAAGGGACGATGAAGCAAAGTAGCGTAAGTATTTCCCTCAGTTTTTGAGAACCAAGGTATCAATCCAGTAGGAGGCTACGTGCGAGTCCCTCGTACCTGCACAAAACAAATAAATCCTCGCATCCAACGCAAATAGGGGTTGTCAATCCCTATAAGGCCACTTACGAGAGTGAGATCTGATCGATATGATAAGATAATATTTTTGGTATTTTTATGATAAATATGTAAAGTAAAATAAAGGCAAAGTAAATAGAAAAGGAAATAACTAAGCAGTAGGAGATTAATAAAGATAGACCTGGGGGCCATAGGTTTCACTAGTGGCTTCTCTCGAGAGCATAAGTATTCTACGGTGGGTGAACAAATTACTGTTGAGCAATTGACAGAATTGAGCATAGTTATCAGAATATCTAGGTATGATCATGTATATAGGCATCACGTCCGAGACAAGTAGACCGACTCCTGCCTGCATCTACTACTATTACTACACTCATCGACCGCTATCCAGCATGCATCTAGAGTATTAAGTTAAAAACAGAGTAACGCCTTAAGCAAGATGACATGATGTAGAGGGATAGACTCATGCAATATGAAGAAAACCCCATCTTGTTATCCTCGATGGCAACAATACAATACGTGCCTTGCTGCCCCTACTGTCACTGGGAAAGGACACCGCAAGATTGAACCCAAAGCTAAGCACTTCTCCCATTTCAAGAAAGATCAATCTAGTAGGCCAAACCAAACTAATAATTTGAAGAGACTTGCAAATATAACCAATCATACATAAAAGAATTTAGAGAAGATTCAAATATTACTCATAGATAGACTTGATCATAAACCCACAATTCATCGGTCTCAACAAACACACCACAAAAAGAAGATTACATCGAATAGATCTCCACAAGAGAGGGGGGCATTGTATTGAGATCCAAAAAGAGAGAAGAAGCCATCTAGCTACTAAATATGGACCTGTAGGTCTGAGGTAAACTACTCACACTTCATCGGAGGGGCTATGGTGTTGATGTAGAAGCCCTCCATGATCGATGCCCCCTCCGGCGGAGCTCCAGAACAGGCCCCAAGATGGGATCTCATGGATACAGAAAGTTGTGGCAGTGGAATTAGGTTTTTGGCTTCGTATCTAATCGTTTGGGGGTACGTAGGTATATATAGGAGGAAGGAGTACGTCGGTGGAGCAACAGGGGGCCCACGAGGGTGGAGGGCGTGCCTCGGGGGGTAGGCGTGCCCCCCTACCTCATGGCCTCCTCTTTTCTTTCTTGACGTAGGGTCCAAGTCTCCCTGGTCTTGTTCGTTGAGAAAATCACATTCTCGGAGGTTTCAATCCATTTGGACTCCGTTTGATATTCCTTTTCTTCGAAACCCTAAAACAGGCAAAAACAGCAATTCTGGGCTGGGCCTCCGGTTAATAGATTAGTCCCAAAAATAATATAAAACTGGATAATATAGCCCAATAATGTCCAAAGCAGTAGATAATATAGCATGGAGCAATCAAAAATTATAGATACATTGGAGACATATCAAGGTGGACCACTTTGCATCACACAATGGAAAATGTTTCCCGCCATCAAGCAGTATGTGCCTTCAAGGAAGGCGTTAAAAATTGGGAGCTGGTCCTGAAATTCGGTCGGACAGGAGATATGTCTCTGACTCAGATGTTAGAAATAGACATTCAGTATGCTAACAGAGAAGAAGAGGATCGACTCCGCAGTGGAAAGAGCAAACCAGTCGATCAAGATTCCAATCGGAAACAAAAGCGTAAAGCTTAGCCTGTAGTACCTGGTGAAACTGCGGTAGTGATTCAAGGAAAGTTTGAAGGGAAACCTAAGGGGCCCTGGACCCCCAAGAAAGTAAAAGATGTAGCCGGTAACAATGTGATGGATTTGCCATGTCACATTCACACCAAGAAAGATGAAGAAGGCAATCTGATTTATCCTAAGCATACCACTCGACAGTGTCGGGTTCTGATCGAGCAATTCCAAGAGAAACAACATAATGAGAAGGAAAAAGAATCTGACAAGGATGAAGACAAAGAGGAAGATGATGGTTTTCCTAATGTCAATTCCACCCTAATGATTTTTGCTCATGTTGAAAGCAAAAGTCGACTGAAAGTGACCAACAGAGAAGTGAATATGGTTGCTCCGACAATGACAACATACCTGAAGTGGTCACAAACAGCTATCACATTCGACCAGTCTGACCACCCTGCTCGCATAGCCACTCCAGGGAGGCAAGCATTGGTGGTCGACCCAGTTGTTGGAGGTACACGATTGACAAAAGTGCTGATGGATGGTGGTAGTGGTCTGAATATTCTTTATGCTGAAACCTTGAAAGGGATGGGCATTCCGATGTCCAAACTTAGTGAGAGCAACATGAGCTTTCACGGCATCATCCCTGGCCAGAAGGTTGAATCACTCGGCCAGATAACCTTGGACGTGGTTTTCGGTGATTTAAAGAATTACCGTAAGGAAAAGTTGACATTTGAAGTAGTGGATTTCCAGAGTGCTTATCATGCTATTCTGGGGAGGCCTGCATATGTGCATTTTATGGCTCGACCATGTTACGTGTATCTCAAGCTGCCTGATCCCAGAGGAGTGATCACGGTCACTGGCAATCGGCAGAAGGCAGATGAATGCTTCCAGAAGGGTTCTAAAATTGCCGATGCACAAATGGCAGTAGTTGAAATGCAAGAGTATCAGGAAAATGCAGATCCGAGTGATTTGCTGCGAGCCAAGAAGCCTGCCACAGATTCTGCATTTCAGTCGTCCGGAGAAACAAAACCGATTCATATTCATCGGACCATCCTAATGCTGCTCCTACTCATATCTCAACATCACTCAACAGCAAATACGAAGAAGTGCTCATCCAGTTCCTCCGTGAGAACTGGGACATCTTAGCATGGAAACCTTCTGACATGCCGGGTGTACCCAGGGGACTGGCTGAGCATCGTTTGCGAGTCGACCCGAAAGTGAAGCCAGTCAAGGAACATCTTAGACTGTCTGTCATACAGAAGAGAAAAGCAATTGGCGAGGAAGTGGTTCGTCTCCTAGCAGTTGAGTTCATCCGAGAGATTTACCACTCCGAGTGGCTTGCCAATGTTTTCATGGTCCCCAAGAAGGATGATTCACTTCGTATGTGCATTGACCTCAAGCATATCGATTGGGCCTGCGCGAAAGATCATTTTCCTCTCCCCCATACCGACCAAATCATTGACTCGATTGCGGGGTGTGAGCGTTTGTCTTTTCTAGACGCCTATTCCGGGTATCATTAGATCCAACTATATGGATCCGATGAGATAAAAACATCTTTCATCACTCCATTCGGGTTCTTTTGTTATGTCACCATGCCATTCAGCCTCAAGAACGCTAGTGCCACATTTATGAGGATGATTCAGAAGTGCTTGCTCACTCAAATCAGTCGGAATGTGGAAGCATATATGGACGACATTGTGGTCAAGTCGCGCAAAGGTTATGACCTGCTGACTAACCTCGCTGAATCCTTTGCCAACCTAAGAAGGTATGATATCAAGCTTAATCTGTCGAAATGCACATTCGGAGTTCCAGGAGGAAAGTTACTCGGTTTCCTCATTTCCGAACGAGGGATCGATGCCAACCCAGAGAAAGTTGGAGCCATACTCCGGAGGAAACGCCCTGTGCGTGTGCATGACGTTCAGAAGCTTACTGGTTGTTTGGCCGCCTTAAATCGATTCATCTCTCGCCTCGGTGAAAAGGCATTACCTCTTTACCGACTGATGAAGAAATATGATAAGTTCGAGTGGACTCCTGAAGCTGATGCAGCGTTTGCAGAACTCAAAACCCTGCTTTCAACCCAGCCGGTGCTTGTTGCCCCAATCAGCAAAGAGCCTTTACTGCTTTATATTGCAGCCACGGTCGAGCGGGAAGAAGAAGGAAAAAACCTATAAAATTCAGCGTCCAGTGTACTATATTTCTAAAGTCTTAACTCCATCCAAGAAAAGATATCCTCATTATCAGAAGCTTGTTTATGGGATTTACATGACCACGAAGAAGGTTGCACATTATTTCTCTGATCACTCCATTACAGTCGTCAGCGACGCACCATTGTCAGAAATTCGGAACAACAGAGATGCAACTGGTCGAGTGGCAAAGTGGGTGATTGAACTCCTTCCCTTGGATATCAAGGTTGAGGCAAAGAAAGCTATCAAGTCTCAGGCAATAGAGGATTTCCTTGCCGAGTGGGTCGAGCAGCAACAACAGACTCAGATTCACTCGGAGCATTGGACCATGTACTTTGATGGATCCAAGATGCTGAACGGTTCTGGTGCTGGGGTGGTATTCGTATCCCCTCGAGGAGACAGACTTGGCTATGTTCTTCAGATTCATTTTGATTCCTCCAACAACGAAGCTGAATATGAAGCACTTCTGTATGGGTTGCGTATGGCCATTTCACTCGGCGTCCATCGCCTAATGGTCTATAGCGACTCAGATTTGGTGGTTAATCAAGTGATGAAGGAGTGGGACGTCAGAAGCCCGGCTATGACTGGCTATTGCAATGCAGTGAGAAATTTAGAGAAGAAATTTGAGGGGTTAGAGCTCCATCATATACCTCGACTGAAAAATCAAGCAACTGATGATTTGGCAAAGATAGTATCCAAGCATGAGCCTATCCCCAGTAATGTGTTCTTGGAGCATCTTCACATGCCGCCCATCCAAGAGGATCCCTTCACGGAGGAGCCCCCACAACATAAGAGCCCTACTGATTCGACTGAAGTTGAAATCCCACCTGTGGTCGACTTGGTCATGGAAGTATTGGTCGTCATATCCGATTGGAGTGTGCCATACAACGCGTATATTCTCAGGAAAGAGCTTCTAGAGGATGAAGAAGAGGCCCGTCAGATTGTTCGTCGATCTAAAGTTTTCACAATAGTGGGTGGATAGCTTTATAGAGGAAGTGTTACCGGAGTTGCTCAGAAGTGTATCACACTAGAAGAAGGTCGAGTGAACCTCAACGACATCCACTCGGGGACCTATGGTCACCATGCGTCCTCTCGGACCATTGTGTCCAAAGCATATCGAGCGGGATTTTATTGGCCACAAGCGAATGAAATGGCAAAAGACATAGTCGACAGATGTGAAGGTTGCCGGTTCTACTCCAACATGTCTCACAAGCCTGCATCAGCCCTGAAGACCATTCCACTCGTCTAGCCCTTTGTTGTTTGGGGATTAGATATGGTTGGACCTCTGAGGACTGGCAGAAGTGGCTTCACCCACGTGCTCGTAGCAGTCGACAAGTTCACCAACTGGATTGAAGCCAAGCCTATCAAAAACCTCGAAGCAAGTACTGTTGTCAGCTTCATGAGAGAGTTTTCATTCAAATATGGCGTCCCGCACAGCATCATCACAGATAATGGGCGGAACTTCGATTCTAATGAGTTCATAGCCTTTTGCGCTTCCAAAGGCACTCGGGTCGACTATGCTTCAGTCGCCGATCCCCAGTCGAATGGACAAGCTGAAAGAGCAAACGGGTTGATTCTCAAAGGAATGAAACCTCGATTGATGCGTGACCTCAAGCATGCAGTGGGTTCCTGGGTCGATGAACTTCCATCAGTACTTTTGGGATTGAGGACAACTCCTAATCGGTTGACTGGCCGAACTCCATTCTTCTTAGTCTATGGGGCTGAAGCCGTGCTTCCACGTGACTTACTTCATAACGCCCCGCGAGTGGAACTCTTCTCAGAAGCCGAAGCAGAACAAGCCCGTCAGGATGCTGTCGACCTTCTGGAAGAAGAAAGAGAGATGGCGCTGATCCGGTCGACTATCTATCAGAAAGATCTGCGTCGATTCCACGCCAGAAACATGAGAGGTCGAGCATTTCAAGAGGGAGACCTGGTTTTTCGAGTGGATCAGCAGAAACCACACAAGCTCGCTCCTGCTTGGTAAGGCCCCTTCATCATAACCAAAGTACTTCACAATAGGGCTTATCGCCTCTACAGTGTGGAGCACAATAAAGACGAGCCACGCGCTTGGAATGCGGAGCTGCTCCGCCCCTTTTATAATTAAGCATTCCGATTGTTGTGATGTCATAAGAAATACATTCTAGTTCGATTATCAAAGACACTGTTTCACATAGGATTGTTGTTCCTTTTTTTAAGTGTTCTAAATCCCCCAGTGGGTGTCTTAGCTGCGAATCTGCTTCGCCTAAGATCTAAAAATGAAATCCTACCGAGTGGTGAGCAAGTCTCTCACTCGGGGGCTTAGCTGCGAATCTGTCTCGCCTAAGTTTAAAAAATCCTACCGAGTGGTGAGCAACCCTCCCACTCGGGGGCTTAGCTGCAGTCCAGTACTCGCCTAAGTTTAAAAAATCCTACCGAGTGGTGAGCAACCCTCCCACTCGGGGGCTTAGCCGCAGTCCAGTACTCGCCTAAGTTCAAAAAAAATCCTACTGGGTGGTGAGCAACCCTCCCACTCGAGGGCTTAGCTACAGTTCGGTACTCGCCTAAGTTTAAAAAAAATCCTACCGAGTGGTGAGCAACCCTCCCACTTGGGG
>NC_041392.1:544465241-544506910 GCF_002162155.2 Triticum dicoccoides | reverse complement strand
GGGGGCTTAGCTGTAGTCTGGTAGTCAGCTAAGTTTAAAAAATCCTACCGAGCGGTGAGCAACCCTCCCACTCGGGGGCTTAGCTGCAGTCCACTACTCGCCTAAGTTTGAAAAATCCTACCGAATGGTGAGCAACCCTCCCACTCGGGGGCTTAGCTGCAGTCCAGTACTCACCTAAGTTTGAAAAATCCTACCGAGTGGTGATCAACCCTCCCACTCGGGGGCTTAGCTGCAGTCCAGTACTCGCCTAAGTTTGAAAAATCCTACCGAGTGGTGAGCAACCCTCCCACTCGGGGACTTAGCTGTAGTCCAGTACTCACCTAAGTTTTAAGATTCGCTCCATCCTTACCCGTAAGGGCGGCGAGGTGTAGGTCAACTACGATCTGTCCTAGGAGCTTTGACACAAATACAACATCCGCTCCATCCTTATCCGTAAGGGTGGCGGGGTGCAGATCGACCATGATCTGCCCATGATTCACTCGACTGAGCTGCATCACAAAGTCAACAACAACTCAAACCGCAAGAAACAAGTTCTACGCAAAGAGTCCAAAGATTCAAAATCAACCAAAGTTCAGATAAAATCCTAAAGTTCCAGAACACGGATTAAAGTACTCGGGCATCAGGCCTGAAGTAGTTAAACGATTACAAAATCACTCGGCATTCCGAGGCAAATTTAAGGCGAGGCATAAAGTTTGTTAATCCGTAGAAGGACGGCTTGCAGGCTCGACGAACTCATCCAGATCAATCTCGTCGGCAATCCGAGTGGCAGCAGCAATGAAGGTTTCCTTGAAGGATCGGAAGTCATGCCTTTTGGTATTGGCAACCTTGATCGCCGCCAGCTTTTCTTCTCGGGCTTCCTTATAGTGGACACGAACCAGCGACAGAGCCACGTCAGCACCGCATCGGGCAGAAGACTTCTTCCATTCCTGCACTCGACCAGGGACCTCATTGAGTCAAGTCATTAGGGACTCGAGGTCATTTTGAAGCGTCTCCCTTGGCAAGAGTGTTGTATCGATGCGCGACACCGCGACCTTCAAGCGAGAAAGATTGCTCGTAACACTGGCAACATGGCACTCCAGTCGGAGCACGTTCATAGCAGCATCATCACTGATGGGAGAAAGGACGGGGTCCAGACCTGTGCAGTCTCTTCTTCAAAGTTTTGGCAGAATTCTACAGATCCAAGGAGCTAATGAGTCGACCGATTCTTGGTGACTTGCAAATAGCAAATCAGTTGGACAAAGGAAAATACCTTCGAACATAAGGAACAACTTTTTGGCGAGTGCCCCTAGATAAACCTCCAGGTCATTTCTCTTACGAGAAATGCCTTCAATCTTCTCGTTCAAAGCAACTTTGTCCTTCTTCAGTTGAGTCTCTTCTTTGTTGGCCTCGATGAGGGATGCCATTAGTTTGGCGTTGTCTTCCTCCAGTGCTCCGACTGAAGCCAGCTTCTTGTTAGCAAGTGCGGTCTTCTCCTTAGCCTCCTTCTGCGCAGCTGCAAGGTCAAGATCCTTTTGTGCCAAGTCTTGCTTCATTTTATCTGAAGAATGTGCATTTGGGTCAAGGAGAGGAACGAAGAGATAACTTGATAGATGGTCAAGATAAATAGTTGACAGGTTGTTACCTTCCGTACCAGCTACTTTGTCTTGAGCCTTTTTCAAGTTTTGATTGGCCAGCTCCAAATCAAGGTTGAGTTGTCTCTGCTTTTCCTCAAATTCGGTGAACTTGGAGATAAGCTCACAGGATTTCTACAGTCAGCAAAAGATACATCAATGGACAAGATCAAAGATCATTCGCTTCCGAGTGAATAGAATTCTAAGATTACCGCAGAATCAAACATTCTACAGTAGTCTCGGGGACTACACCCAGTGGGTGCACTTACCGTGCCCCCACTGGTTCAAGTTCCACTCAACATGGCCTGCCCAGACCGGAAAAAAACACCATGGGTCTCGGGGACTACACCCAGTGGGTGCACTTAGCGTGCCCCCACTGGTTCGGATTCCACTCGACATGGTCCGCCCAGACTGAGTGGAAGAGTGAAATGGTAAAGACATTTTCTCCAGGCCTCCACCGAATCACAGATTCGACGATGGCCTCGGGGACTACACCCAGTGGGTGCACTATGCGTGCCCCCACTGACCCAGAACTACAACCGACACAACCTAGTCGACTCAACTGGGAAAGTTACTCGACATAAATTCAAACACCCAGTGGGTGTGCAGATGCGAACTGCAGAATAACAGGAGGATGCATGAAGAAAAGTTTTCAGTTAGCATATCATAACAGAACAAGCGCCAAGATAAGAATTCAGTCGGAAGCCAACTTACCTGGACATTGGCTCGAAGGGCCGCATTGGCGTCATAAGCAGCCTGACTGTTTTCATGCACCATCTTCACTCATTCCATCATTATGCCAGCTTGGAGAATGGCTTCTATAGCGGCGCCTGCCTGGTCTTCTGAAACGTCATGAGTAGTGAAGAATGGGGTTGGCGGTTTAGTCGCGGCAGCTTGAAGTTCCGAGGCATGAGGCTGGATAGTTGAAGCAAACACTGGTGTAGTCAACAATGTGGGGCGTGCACTTGATACTAGAACAGCGAAAGTAACAGAAGCCCGAGTCACATCTTCAGGCTGTTGAATCACTGGCTCTGCCAGCAGCACCGATTGGGACGTCTTGCCAGTTGATGCCTTCTTACTCCTCCTAGGCCTCAGCGGCACGTCCTTGTCGTCATCCGGAAGATCAATGACATGGGGAGGAGCTGCAAAAAGAATTAGTCATCAGAATTCAGTCGGTCAACAAAATGGCTGAGAAAGCAAAGGCAAGTTTGCAAAAGTCATACCCGGGTTAGAAGTGACCGTGTCTTCTACGTCCTCATCACCATCCCTGTAAGCAGAAGTCCCAGAAGTAGCAGCTCTGCAAGTTTCAAGATTCACTCAGAAAAATGAGAAAGAGAGTCGACAGCACAAATCCTCGATCAAAAAGTGGAAACAATACACTTACGCAGAAGCGACAGGGATGTCAATCTTGATTTTGGGCAGGGTCTTCCGAGGCTTTGGTTCTATAACTTTTTGCTGCTTCGGGGCCTTCTCAGTCAGCACATGGGAAGAGGTCCAAGTGCACTTGGAAGTCTGTCCGGTCGGCCTAGCTACTTCACCATGGACACTCACTGGGTCGTGCTTATGATTGGAACGCTTTTCGGTGCGAGGCGGTGACTCGACTTCTACACCACTGCTCGAGTCCTCGCTTTCCTCCTCCTCTTCTCCTCCATCGGATTGCCAATCCATGATTTCGCCTCCGCTTTCCTCTCCATCTTGGTGCTGCTCTTGCTCCCCGTTCGGCATTGATTACGCCTCTGTATAAACCTGCAAAACAGAAGAGATGACCAGAGGAAAGTCGACTCAGTAAGCAACGGCAAGTCAGAATGAAAAACACTCAGAGATAAGAGACAGACCTTGTCTGGTTGGTTGTTGGTGTTGAATGGTAAAACTCTTCGGGACCTCCTGGGGTTGTCCTTGTTCCCTGTCATGATTTGCACCCACTGTGCCACCGTCTTCTCATCGACGTCCTCCGGATGGATCTGAGTGGAATCTTCAATTCCCGTGTACATCCACATGGAGTGGTCACAGGCTTGGAGGGGTTGAATACATCGACTGAGGAATACCTCGAGCAGATCCATGCCAGTCACTCCTTCATGAATCAGCTTAACTACTCGCTCCATCAACATGGACACCTCCACCTTCTCTGTTGGAGTCACTCTCAAAGAAGTGGGTTTCTAGACACGCGCCAAGGAAAAGGGGGGAGACCTGTCGAATGACCTGGGGTCGGCTTGTCTTTGCAATAAAACTAAGTCGACTGCCACCCTCTAACCGAGTCGGGAAGAGTCATCGCAGGAAAAGCACTCTTTCCCCTCATCTGGATACCTAAGCCCCCACACATCTGGATCACCTTGGGTTCTCTCGTCACTCGGATTGGCCTTTTTCACAGTTTGCGAGCGGCACGTGAAGATGTGCTTAAATAGGCCCCAGTGCGGTCGACAGCCCCAGAAATTCTCACATAAGGAAATATAATCCGCAAGGTACGTGATCGTGTTGGGGGAGAAATGGTGGAGTTGAGCTCCAAAGAAGTTCAAGAATGCTTGGAAAAAGGGGTGTGGAGGAAAAGAAAAACTGCGGTCGACGTGAGTGGCGAGCAAGACGCACTCACCCTCCTGAGGCTGCGGCTCAGATTCATCCCCCGGAAGCCTCCAGGAATCATGCTTGATCAGCCCACTCTCGGCCAGGTCTTGTAGATCATCCAGCAAGAGCGTGGATCGAATCCAGTTGCCCTGGACCCAGCTGTGCGGCAGAGCAGATCTTGACGACGACCCGCCCCGACTCGTCTTCTTCCCTTTCGCCTTCGCCGTCGCTTTCTCCGCACGCTCCAGGGAGGCGGTCTTGTCCTTCCCCATTACGGTGGAATGGGCTCGAGGTGGGCGGTAGCACCAAGAGTGGAGACGGGAGCAATGGAGAAACAGAGGAGGAAGGAGGAGAAACAGAGGCGCACTGTGCAAAATCCCCCAACCCGACGTCTTATATGGAGTCTTTTCCGAGTGACTGCCGACTGGGCCCGGGAAATCGTGTCAAATCCCGGAACTGTCGCCTTCTCGGTACATGGCCAAAAAGGCGGCGCGGTAATCAAGGCGCCCCTGCCTAATCCATCCCGATTACTGCAGCCTCCTCCATCCCATGCGCTTCCCAAAATTTCGAATCCCGTAAGATCCGGGAACTATAGAGCAACCAGTCAGACTAAAGATTTCTTTCATATCAACACTCGGAACTTATCAGCAAAAGTTCATTCGAGAAGACTAAGAATGGATCAAGGCGACTGGAAAAGAAGTTGAAGCCATCATGTTGTTCGTTGATCCTAACAAGACGCTTCTGAAGCGTAAAAATTGAGTCGGGAGTATTTTTCAACTCCTCCTCCACTCGAACCCTGAACCATTCGGGGGCTAATGATGAAGCTATGTACCTAGGGTGAGGTCATAGGCCTGACCTAGACACCCTCCCCTAGGACATCATCCACTCGACCAGAAACGTTCCACTTGGAAGACTCTATGTCACTCGACCATAGCAATGATCACTCGATAGACAGAAGATCAAAGGCCACTCTGAAAAGCAACGGTCGGGGGTTTACTCTGTAGAGTTAATGTTCATTTATGTCACTTTATTACTAGCGTTATCGGAAATGCCCCATCTTTATGTACCTTCAACCCTTTGTAACTGAGGGTGGGAGGTGTCTGGCGAACTCTATATAAGCCACCCCCCCTCCTCAGGGACAAGGGTTCGCACCCCTGTAAACCCACACGCATATAATCAAGTCGACCGCCTCCGGGCACCAAGACATAGGGCTATTACTTCTACCGTGAAGGGCCTGAACTCGTAAATCTTGTGTGTACAACTTCACCACAGCTGGGATCTTGCCTCCTCATACCTACCCCCCATTCTACTGTCAGTCTTAGAACCACGACACCAGGCTCGCGCTGAGCGCCGGGCCGCCCTCGTTGCCCGCGTTGCTCAGACAGCTCCCGTCGGCGGGCCTCCCCGTCGTTCTCCGTCACCCGCCGCCTACGCCGTCACCGGTCCAGCGGCAAACGAGCAGCAAGCCTCTTCGTTGGATCCCTCCGTGCACCGCGACGGCCACACCGCCACCCCGTCATTGACACCGGCCGGCTCGTCATCTCACGCTTGCTGCGCCCCCACGGACGCGCAGTCCGCGCTGCTCATGGCACGCGAGCTCCTGCGCTACCATCCGGTCGACGACCTCTACGAGGACTGGCTGGACTGCATCGCCGAGCTCGTCAGTGTCACGGGAGGCTCTCTTGCACCATCTCTCTCGCTGCCTCGCCCTCCGCCAGCTGCGGACGACATGGCTCACGGAGCGCCTCCGTCTCCTCCACAACAAGATGGTACCCTTGCGCCAAGGCATATGGCTCAGGGAGCAACTCAGTCTCCCCCACGCCAAGGCGGCATCCTCGCTCCAAGATGCGCGGTCCAGTGGCGCGACCCACCGTGCCGCGTGCCAGCGCACGAGAAAAGACACTGCCAAGAGATTCCCCGTCCCCAAGGAAGTGCTCCACCGCTCCCAGCTCTGCCACGCCTGGATTGCTTGCTGCGACAGGGCCATGCGCCGCGTGCCGCGGCAACGCATGGGCACCAGGACCAGGCTCCACCTCCAAGATGGGGCCCGGTGACCACGGCCGGCTGCCGGGCCTTCACCCCCGAGCTGCGTAGCGTCGCCTGGCCAGGCAAGTTCAAGCCAGACCTGCCTCTGCGCTACGATGGCACCCCCAACCCCGCAGAGTTCTTGCAGCTCTACGAGCTGAGCATCGAGGCGGCCAATGGCGACGAGAAAGTCATGACGAACTGGTTCCCCATGGCAGTCAAGGATGGCGCTCGCTCGTGGCTCCTGAACCTGCCTCCTGGCTCGATGTTCTCCTAGGACGAGATGCGCGACCATTTTGTCGCCAACTTCCAGGGCACTTGCGACCGCCCCCTGCCCTGCGTGACCTGCGCTGCTTTCAAGCAATAACCAGGGGAGACCCTCCATAAGTACATCCAACACTTCAACAATGTCCGTCTGAAGATCCCCAAGGTGACAGATGAGGCCATCATCTATGCGTTCTCCGATGGTGTCCGCGACATCAAGATGAAGGAGGAACTCGCCATCCATGAGGAGCTGTGCACATCCCTGGAGCTGTTCAACCTGGCGACCAAGTGCGCAAGGGCCGAGGAAGGGCGCCTTTCCCTTCTCAAGCTCCCGACTACCGACCCGGAGGAGAAGAAAGCCAAGGCCAAGGACGTGAAGCGCAAGGGAGCGACCGTACTCGTGGCAGAGCCAGACACGAAGCGCGGCAGGGACCAGCCTGAGTCATCCAAGGGCAGCCGGCCGTTCTGCGCCTTCCACAACATACACAGCCACAACACCAATGATTGCCGAGAGCTCAGAGCCATGCGATACGGACGCTTCGGCCGATGCCCTGAGCACAATGACCGAGGCTATGGACGAGGTGGAGGACGCGGCGGAGGATGTTGGGATGACCAGGGCCCACGCCAGGAGTGGCGCGACCGGCCTCGTGAGGACCGCTGGCAGGATCAGCCTCGCGAAGGTGCCTAGAGGGATCAGCCTCGCGAGGACCGTCCTCAGGGTAATGCTGGGCTTCCTCCACTACCGCCACCAAGAAGGAATGATGACCATCACCAAGACGAGGGGCCTGGGGGCTTCCAAGAGCCGCGTGCTATCGCATGCATCTTGGGCGGAGCTCAAGCCCCAGCCTCACAGCATATCTTCAAGCAGTTTGCTCGTGAGGTGAACGCGGTTCTTCCCTAGCTCGGGGCTACACGCCTGCTCAGGTGGTCCAAGTGCGCTATTACCTTCAGCTCAGCAGACCAGCTCAAGTGCGCGGCCACCGCTGGCGCTCTCCCAATGCTTTGTTCACCCGTCATCAGCAACGTGCAAGTCGCCAAGACCCTCATCAACGGCGGCGCAGGGCTCAACGTCCTGTCCGTCGAGACGTTCGACAACCTTCAAGTGCCATACGATCAGCTTCATCCTACCAAGCCTTTCTCAGGAGTGACCGACGGCTCCACCACGCCAATAGGTCAGGTCCGCCTTCCCGTAACCTTCGGAGAATGCAACAACTACTGCACCGAGCTCATCTACTTTGATGTCGCCCACATTCGTTTGTCGTGCAATTCCATCCTCGGGTATGCAGCCCTGGCCAAGTTCATGGCAGTGGCGCACCACGGCTACAACGTCCTCAAGATGCCACGGAGTGGCGGGATCATCACAGTCCCCTGCAAATAAAGAGATGTGGTGTGCTCCCTCGAGCGCGCCTTCCAAGCAGCGTCAATCGAAGACCCCGGCAACAATGCAGCTCGGTACCCTCCTGAGGTCGTCCCCAAGAAGAAGAAGCAGCTACACCATGCCAGACCTCGAGAGGGCAGCGCCGCAAGTGGTACCTTGTCAGGATCAGCGCCCGCACCTAGGGCGCCTCCCTTTGTCGCATAGGAAGGCGCACCCAGTGCCCTCCTCGGGCAGGGTTCAGGGGCTCTTTTCTGGAGGGCCTCAGACCTTGCCAACATTACAAGGGAGGCGCTCGGGCACCACTTGGAGGCATGCTTTGTGGCACGTCTCCCTCAGGTAGACACTGGGCAAGGAGCGCCCGACGCTCAGGAGTTCATCACCAAGGTATCTCACGAGCTTCAGGAAGCAAGAGCAATACGCGGCGACTGCCGCCCACCTGGCGCTGCTCCCCACCCAGGCGAGGGTCGTGAGTTGCGCATCTGCATCGACATACCAGGGCTCAACCGAGTCGCATCTCAGGAGCGCTTCTGGCCTTCACGTGTTGGGCGCTGCGAAGGTCCACCTCACAGCTACGTTTGCATGCCATTCGGCCTGCCGAGCGTGGTTGCTGCCTTCCAACGCAACCTGCGGAGCGTCATGGCGGGTCAGGAGGGTAGGCACCACGCAGTCCTGGCAGAGATGGCGATGGTCCTCAAGGAACCGTCTGGACCCCCAGAGCCTCCCGAGGCTCAGGGCCCCGATGGCTCGTGAGGAGCAACCCCCTCACCGTGTACCTTCAGCTGCCTCAACACCCCTTCATCAACGGAACCAGGTGACATTTTCCAAGTGTATTTAGCTAGGAGCGCCCTCAGGGCTTCATCATTCCCAGGCTGCGTGGGTCCGTCCCTGTGGCATGTATCCCTTCATTTTTATGTCTTTAGCTTACCTTACTGGGGGGCGCCCCTCGGGCTGCATCTTCCCCAGGACGCTCGGGCCGGTCCCAGTGGTGCGTATCGTTCATGCATTTACCTGAGCTAGTTTGCCTTCCATGCTTAATCTATCTATGGCTATCACCTGCTTGATTGTCGCCCACCGCAGGAGCCGCGCATCGGTCATCTTTCTTCAGGACCCTTCGCGTGAGAGGGTTAGGCACGGCGTCTGTGCTCGGGCGCGTCCCTGCAGCGTCGATAAATCCAACGGTTGAGCTCTGTCTGGCGGGCCGGCCCCGTTCACGTCACCTCCTGGGGCATTTGGTGCTTGGCTTTCTCACGCGATAACCTTAGGAGATTCGTTCGGCGCAGGTTGTCTGACCACCTCGCAGGACCAACACAGCAAACAAGAACCAAGACCAGGCACAACCCGCCTTGAGGTAGGGCCTCGTGAGTCCCGCGCTGGCTCACGAGTGCCCGGGCACACCTCGTCTAGCCCTACCATGCAAGCCACATGTCAGGGCGGGGCTGTACATGCCTCAGGGGCTCTCCGCAGTAGGGAGTCCCCTCCCACAAGCCAGCGACGGACCAACGATCACCATGGCGTTTTGTGCCCTTCCTCGTGCTAACTTGCAGGAACTTCCTGAGGACTACAGCAGGCGGTACCACGAACTCTCTCTCTCTCTCTTCTCCCATGTGATTCGCTAGCGCGTTAAAAGGGGGGCTCCTAAGCATCACGACTCAGGAGCTCTTACTGGCTCTCCAGCCCTCACCCCCTGGCCTTGACCATGGCATCGTGACCTGGCATACTAGCAGCAGCTGAGCTCGCTCGAGGGCCGGGACCTGAGGACGTAGAGCACCAGGAAGAACATGGAGAAGAGGGGGAGGCCCGCACGGGCCTAACCTAACTACCCAGGAGCAGCCAACACCCAAGTCCGGTATGGCACCTGAAGCCGGCTCTGGAATGCCAAAATAAGTCTTGTACCTGGACCAACCGAGTGCTACGACATAAGATTATTCTTGACTTTTCGCTGCCCTATTGCGGCAATGTCGCCTCCCTTTCCCATCCTCAGGTAGCTGCTTGCACGCTAAAGGGGACCTCTTGAGCATCGCGCCTCAGGAGCTCTTATTGGACCTCGAGCCGCTCACCTCCTAGCCTTGACCACGGCATTGCGACCTGGCATACCAGCGACGGCTGCAGCTTGCCTGGGGACCGGGACCTGTCGGCGTAGAGCACCAAGCTGTTGTGGGATTGGAAAGGGGGAGACTGAGCCTCAGTAGGACATATGCTTGCGAGTTTTCACAATAAGGATAATATTAACAAAAGGCATTACAGACGCTTTACACACCCTCGCGTGGTCCATTTCGATTCCTCACAGGGAACAAAAGAAAAGGAATCCCTAGGACCTATATCTACACACGCCGGACGTCACTGACGCCATCATCAACAGTGGGCCACGAAGGGCCGGCGCCAACCCCATCCAGATCAATGGCGATGGCGGCCAGACACGGTGACCTTGCTCTGGGACCGACGGGAGCTCGGGGGCACGTAGCTGTCGTCGCTCGTCTCCGGAGACTCCACGAGCTCGGGGGAGTCGCTGGACCACCAGGAGTCACCGCTGTCGCTGGAGGAGCTGCAGGCAAGGCCTGTGGCAGGCCCAACGCCCGCCGCTGCGCCGTCCTGGCGACCTCCTTTAGGGCAGCACTCCAAGCGGCGGCCTTCCTCGTCAAAGACCTTGAAGAACAGCGTGGAGGCGCTGTCATACTCGCAGTGGATGGCGAGGGCGCCACTCGTGCGGCAGACTCGGGCAATCTCGCCCAGCCTCGGGTCATGAAGATCCTCCCGGAGGCGGCGGCTTCAATTTTTGCTCTAGTCGCCGGGGCATCGCAGTCGGCGTGTTGTGGCCAAAGCTCGAGAGGGCCCCTCAGTGGCATCTCGACGGTGAAGAACTGCGGAAGGCGAATACAAGTGCTTGGGGGCATCGCTGCCCACAACACGAACTTGCGTGAGGAGTCCACGTGGACCCCTGGGGCGACGACGTGCGCCTCCGCGGCACGGCGGCCATGGCCCTAGCACGAGTGGCGACGCTCATCGCTCCTCCCTCTGGAATCATCGGCGAGAGCATACAAGGGCAACGGGTACCCAGGAGGCGGCCTTTCGTACCACGGCCGCGACACCACCGGCCTCATGACCATCTCGCAACGATGGGGCATCCTCTTCTTCGGCGGGAGCAGCCCGTGCTCGTTAAGGGGAGCCTTGCCCTTCTCCGCGGCCGAGAACCTCCGAATCGGCGCCATGACTGCACCAGCAAGGAGTGGAGCAAGGAAGGAGAAGAAGCGGGTGAGGCAGAGGAGAGACGGGTGATGGGGCTCTGCCCCCCAACTCCCATTTATAGCCAAGGGGAGGCCAACCGCCGACCTCCATGATCTAAGGTAATAATGATGGCCTTTCCTTGCATGCAGCAAGGACTCGTCAAGTCGGGTAGTTGTCGAGGCTGCGTGGGGAAGCGAAGACGCCCACGTCCAATCAACCAACATGCGTCAACCAAGGCCGCAGGCTATTGGGGCCCGCGGCGCTCCACACTTGCCCCTTGGCTTCGCCTCGAAGCCAAGCCCGAGCGCGCCTTGGGCCTGGGGGCTACTGTCGGTGTTCTAGGAACAGGGGTCCCCAAACTTGCCTGCCTGCGGCCCATGGCGTGTGTCGGTGTCAAAATCGGTGGATCTCAGGTAGGGGGTCCCGAACTGTGCGTCTAGGCTGGATGGTAACAGGAAGCAGGGGACACAAAGTTTTACCCAAGTTCGGGCCCTCTTGATGGAGGTAAAACCCTATGTCATGCTTGATTAATATTGATGATATGGGTAGTACAAGAGTAGATCTACCACGAGATTGGAGAGGCTAAACCCTAGAAGCTAGCCTATGGTATGATTGTATGTTGTGATTGTTGTCCTACGGACTAAAACCCTTCGGTTTATATAGACACCGGAGAGGGTTGGGGTTACACAAGGTTGGTTACAAAGGAGGAGATATCCATATACGTATTGCCTAGCTTGCCTTCCACGCCAAGTAGAGTCCCATCTGGACACGAGACGAAGTCTTCAATCTTGTATCTTCATAGTCTAACAGTCCGGCCAATGGAGGTAGTCCGGCTGTCCGAAGACCCCCTAATCCAGGACTCCCTCAGTAGCCCCCGAACCAGGCTTCAATGACGACGAGTCCGGCGCACAGTATTGTCTTCGGCATTGCAAGGCGGGTTCCTCTCCAAATTTTGTGTACCTGTCAAAATAATGTCTGGTTTCTTGTGAACGTTTTTACTCCTCAGCTTCCATGCCCAATAATGGCCACTTTCCATGTGTCGAGCGAATGTGAAGAGCCAGGGTGTTTTCATATTTACCCCCCTAGCTGTGTGAATGAGCCGCCTATTTAAAAAGATGAGGATTCAAATCCGAATCACACCATCCCCCCTTGGCGAGCCTTCATCGGAGCGCACCCGACAGATATGCATTCCATCATGGCCGGTCGACGCAGCTCCTCCTCTCGCACCCCTAGCTCCAAACCGGGAGATTGGGAGAGATGTTCCATCCCGCACAGAAAATTTGTGATGCTTCAGTCCAAGGGATTTCTTCCCCCAGCGTACCTGGTCCCGGTTCGAGCCGGGCTTGCCACCTACAATGGCGGAGAGCAAGCGGAGAGCCGTCCCAATCCCTCCAAGGGAGAGTGGGTATGCCTTGTCCCTTATTTGGTAAGTGGGATCGGATTCCCAATTCATCCGTTTCTTCGGGGGCTTCTGGAGTTCTACAGCCTCTAGTTGCACAACCTTATGCATGCCTTCCTGCTGCATATCGCGGGATTCGTGGACCTCTGCGAGTTGTTTTTGGGCTGTGAGGCTCATTTCGCTCTGTGGAAGAAGTTGTTCTGCCTTGTGCCTCGTTCTAAGAAGGGATCAATATATCAAGTGGGCGGAGCCGAAGTGTGGCGTATTGCCGGGACCGGATACCTGTCCGGGACCCCGAAGAAGACGTCCAAAGACTGGCCTTCAGAATGGTTCTATATAGAAGATGTCCCCCTCCCGGACCCTATTTGGATCGGCCTTCCGGAGTTCGACAACGCCCCTTTGAAGAAGCGCCGGAGCTGGCGTCCACGGAGCTCCCTAGAGGAAGATGACAGGGACATTCTTTACCTGATGAGCCGGATAAGTTTTTTAGCTCGATCCGGATTGACCATGATCGAGGTCATGGCCACATGCATCATGCGGGGGGTGCAGCCGCTTCAGTATAGAGGCCACCCCATGTGGGATTTCAACGGGGAGGATGACGCCACCGCCACGGCCGCAAAGGGCCAGGATCAGCTGCTGATCTAATAAAGATCTTATCCACTTTGTATAAGGGAGAATAGGAGCAATTCCTTCGTGTCAACCCGCAGGGCGGATTTTCTATGTACAATCCTCCGAGATGGGTAAGCGGAGACTTTTTATTGCCCATCCATTTCGTATTCCCGTAGTTAGGTATTTATTGTTGCGATTTTATCGCAGGAGCTGCACCAGGCAGTAAAGGAGATAAACAGCCCTCCTCCACAACCCGAGGACCCCGGACGGTCCCTTGACCCGGCCTCCCAGGAGGATCCGGACATATCTGTGGAGCTGATCGACGGGGTATTTTACCAATGGAGTAATGACAATGCCTTGGTAGCCATTACGGCCGATTACCCTGGGCTAGTTCCAGCCTCACAGGTGACTGAGACCGAAATCCCAGCACGTAAAAAGGGATCCGTCCTTGCGCTTTTTGATTGCCGTATAACAGCCGTGTTTTGCAGGGGAGGTCCTCAGGGCAGAAGGTCGAGCCTGTGGCAACTAGCCAACAAGGGGCCGCAAGGCCAGGCAGGTTGAAAAGATCTGCAGTCCGAATTGAGGCACCGACGCAGCGGTACGGCGCGTCGTCTTTATTGCAAGACATTATTTGCGGAGGCATATTAACGCCCATGCCTTCTTTTCAAGGAAAAGAGAGCTCGCCGGACTATACCCAGAGAGACTACCAATCGTGCCTCCACAAGCCAGGCTCCAAGGTCGGATTCAGAGGTGGGAACGAATACAAGGCATGCGCCGAGTGCTCCTCCGACAGAGGATGCAGATAAACTGTCCGCCACCCATTCCGAGGTGGAAAGTGCCATGAACCACAGGCGTCGCCGGACTGTTCTTCGTGACGCTTGTTTCTCCCAAGAGGCATTGAATGCCTTCAACTCGGGAGACGCGCATCTCCGTGCCACTCAAAATGGTCTAGCCAGAGCCACGGAGCAGTATGTAAAAGACATACGGGTGAGAAAATTTGATGATTATATATATCAATAGCCCCTGCGACTTGAAACAGTTAGGATAACTGATTTAAGGATCATTTGTTATGCAGGTTCTTAAAGAAAAGAATACTCAACTGTCCCAGGAGCTAGAAGAGTGCAAAGCCCAACTGCAGGCCGCGCTAGCCGCAGCGAGGGAGTCCAAAAAGACCCCCTCTAGTAAATCTGGATAAACAACAGCTCATACGCCAGCTAAAGGCCGGTGAGAGCATGCTGACGAGGGTGAGGTAGGAGAAGAATGATCTCCAAGATGCCAACACCAAGCTGGGCGTGGAACTAAAAGATGTCCGTGCCCAATTGTCGGACACTGTTAAGGAGAATCAGCGGCTTCGACGCGGCATATTTAGTAAGTGCTTGAACGAACTTTGAAAAAAGAGTTCGGCAAGGAAGCTGACTGACAGAGTTATGTTTGTAGGTATGCTTACAGGTCATCCTGCCGAAGAGATGCCTGGTTCAATGGGTGATCTTCTTCCTGAGCTCTAGCAGTTGCACTAACGAGTTCGGCAGGTGATGCAAGGCGTCGCCCAAGACTTGTGGCCGTCCGTCTCCATACCCGAAGGCCTTGGAGAGCTTGCAGAAAGGCTGAAGGAAGCACGGCGGCGCTTCCGATTATGGAAGATATCGGCCTGCCGTTAGGGTGCCAGGGAAGCCTGGGCAATGGTGAAGACACGGTACACGAAGGCTGACCCGAACCACATGGCCGAAGTCGGACCTGTGGGGCCTGATGGCAAGGAGATCCCTGTCAGTTTAGTGTACGGCCAAGTAGAATTGGCCGCAAAGTATTCCCAACAGGACTGTAGACTAGACAGCCTATTGGATGGCGTTGAAGAGGAATTCAACCAGTCAAATTGACTATGTAATTTTAAAGTGACATGTATGATGCCTTCTAGCCGGATTGTAGATCGTTTGTCGTGGCGGACCTTTTCGCTTCAACCTCGGGACCCGACAGTCCGGAGTGTATCCGAATACCCTTTTGGTTATGTAAGAACCGGGGCATGCATGGAGACCAGGCGTAGGGGTCATTAGTGGTTTATCAGACAAGTGCCCAACTAGTTATGTTATATTACATGGGTAGTAAGAAACATCTTCCAGAGAGAATAGTTCCATTAAGGGTTCCTTTCCCTGGGTAGGCATGCCCTAAAGTGCATGTCTGGACTGCGACAAGAAGCACAGAAAAAACATCTGGGGGAAGATATGGATAATAAATAAAAGTCATCTTTTGTTCACTGACCGAATATTCTCTTAAGAACGCTAGCTTTTGGCTTCACCCAGTCTGAGGTACACGTCTGGCTGACCCGGTGGTAACAATCGCAGAGGTGCTCCCCTTATGCCCTAGCCGAATTAACGGGAACGTATGGCATAAATACAAGAGCCAGGCAACCCAGCTTGGCCAAAACTTAAGTCATATTGATGCGTATAATGGTGAAAAAAGGTACATGCAGAAGCATAACGCATGTGTTGGGCGTGATGCCCAGGTCAATAATCTAAGCTTCTGTAAAAGAAGCCGCCAGGTGTATAGAGTGCGACTAGCATATATATAATGTACAAGTGAGGCACAAGGTGACCCTTGGAAGCCTAGAGAAATAAAATAAAGAAAGGGAAACAAGACAGATGACGCATATGTAGAAAATGGACAAAGGGAGGGGACTAACATAAAGTCCGGTGCTAGGCGTAGAATCTTCGGAGCCTGGTTGCGTTCCATGGGTTCGGCTCGAGTCGACTAGTCGATGCATCCTGCAGCCGGTACACTCCGCCGGTCAGAACTTGGTCGATGATGAAGGGACCTTCCCTTTGGGGCTCTAGCTTGTTCTTTTTCTTATCCAGCAGCCGGAGGACTAGTTCGCCAACGTTATAAGTTTTGGCCCGTACTTCTCTGCTTTGGTATCTGCGAGCCTATTGCTGGTAAAATGCGGAATGGGCTTTGGCTACGTCGTGGTCTTCCTCCAAGGTGTCCAGACTGTCCTGTCGATCGATCTCGGCTTCTCTTTCTTCGTACATGCGCACTCGAGGTGGGTCATGAACTATGTCACAGGGCAGGACTGCCTCTGCGCCGTACACAATAAAAACGGTGTGTATCCCGTACTACGATTCGGCGTGGTCTGCTGCCCCCAGAGTACGGAGTCGAGCTCCTCTACCCAATGCGTGTCAGACTCCATTAAGGAGCGCACTAATCTGGGTTTAATGCCGCTCATTATAAGACCATTTGCTCATTCGACTTGACCGTTGGTTTGTGGGTGATAGACTGAAGCATAATCGAGCTTGATGCCCATTTTGCTGCACCAGAGTTTTACCTTGTCGGCCGTGAAGTTCGTGCCGTTATCAGTGATGATGCTGTGGGGGACGCCGTAACGGTGTACAACCCCGGATATGAAATCTATCACCGGTCCGGATTCGGCTGTTTTAGCCGGTTTGGCCTCTATCCATTTGGTGAATTTATCCACCATGACCAATAAGTATTTTTTCTTGTGGGTTCCCCCTTTAAGGGGTCCAACCATGTCAAGCCCCCAGACCGCGAAGGGCCATGTAATGGGGGTTGTTCAGAGGGCGGTGGGTGGCATGTGGCTTTGATTTGCAAAGAGCTAGCAACCGACGCAACGTTGGACCAAGTCATGTGCGTCTGCCCGGGCCATTGGCCAATAGAATCCTGTACGGAAGGCCTTGCTTACAAGGGCCCGGGCTGCAGCGTGATGACCACCGAGTCCGGCATGAATTTCTACCAAAAGGTTCCGCCCTTCCTCTTCGGAGATGCACCGTTGAAGGACTCCGGTAGCGCTTTTTTTGTGCAATTCTCCCTCGTGGACCCTGTAGGCCTTGGATCGCCGCACTATGCAGCGTGCCTCATTTTGGTCCTTCGGAAGTTCTTGTCTAGTTAAGTAGGCCAGGAATGGTTCTGTCCACGGGGAAACAATGGCCATTATTTCATGGGCTGGTTGTGTTATTTCGGGGGCAGAGCCTCCGATTGTGTCAGAGAGTTTGGTTTCGGGTATTTTGGCCAGGTCTGGACTGTTGTTACCGGTGTCCCCTTCCCATGCTATGGATGGCTTGAAGATCCATTCCCAAAATATGTTGGGAGGTACCGCGTCACGTTTTGCGCCGATGCGGGCGAGGATATCCGCCGCCTGATTGTTTTCTCGAGCCACATGGTGAAATTCAAGCCCCTCAAACTGAGCTGACATTTTTAGGACGGCATTGCGATAAGCTGCCATTTTTGGATCCTTGGCGTCGAAGTCTCCATTTATTTGGGATATCGCGAGGTTCGAATCCCCGCACACCTCTAGGCGTTGAATGCCCATGGATACTGCCATCCGGAGACCATGTAGAAGGGCCTCATATTCGGCTACGTTGTTGGAGTCTGTATACATTATATGTAATACGTATTGAACGGTATCTCCTGTTGGGGACGTCAAAACGACGCCAGCCCCAGACCGGCCAACATTTTGGAGCCATCGAAGTGCATGATCCAGTTTGAATATGTGTCGTACTCTTTAGGGAGTTCGGCTTCCGTCCATTCAGCGACGAAGTCAGCCAAAACTTGCGACTTAATAGCTCACCGTGGCTTGTAAGTTATGTCGAACGGGAGGAGCTCAATGGCCCATTTGGCAATCCGGCCCGTCGCGTCGCGACTGTTTATAATATCGTTAAGTGGTACTTCTGAGGCTACCGCTATCAAATACTCTTGAAAGTAGTGTCGCAGCTTTTGAGATGCCATAAATACTGCATATGCTATCTTTTGATAATGCGGGTACCGTGATTTGCATGGAGCAAGGACAATGGACACATAGTAAACCGGCTTTGGAAGGGGGAATTTGTGTTCGTCCACTTCTCGCTCGACGACGAGCACTGCGCTTACTACTTGATGAGTTGCCGCAATGTATAATAGCATTGGTTCGCCAATGTTTGGCGCGGCCAAGACCAGTTTTGTTGCCAATATGGCTTTTATTTCGTTGAGTCCGGTCGTGGCAGCGTCCGTCCACTCAAAGTGTTCGGTGCGTCGGAGGAGGCGATAAAGGGGTAATGCCTTTTCTCCCAAGCGGGAGATAAAGCGGCTTAGAGCCACCACGCATCCAGTCAATTTTTGTATTTGTTTGAGGTCTGTTGGGGTAGCCAACTATGACAACGCTCGGATTTTGGCCGGATTAGCTTTGATGCCTCTACTGGAGACGATGAATCCCAGGAGCTTTCCGGCTGGTACGCCGAAAATGCATTTTTCCGGATTGAGCTTGATGTCATATGTTCAGAGGTTGTCGAATGTGACCCTCAAGTCGTCTACTAGAGTTTTGACATGCTTGGTTTTAATGACCACGTCATCCACGTATGCCTCCACTGCTT
The DNA here is from genome assembly GCF_002162155.2 of Triticum dicoccoides. Classification (NCBI taxonomy): domain Eukaryota; kingdom Viridiplantae; phylum Streptophyta; class Magnoliopsida; order Poales; family Poaceae; genus Triticum; species Triticum dicoccoides. The sequence continues at coordinate 544,488,493 of NC_041392.1, read as the reverse complement.
TGCCGATCTGGTTTGCTAGACATGTCTGAATCATGCGCTGATATGTTGCGCCGGCGTTTTTTAGCCCGAAGGGCATTGTGTTGAAGCAGAATGGGCCGTATGGTGTGATGAATGCCATTGCGGCTTGATCTGGCTCTGCCATTTTGATTTGATGGTAGCCGGAGTATGCGTCGAGGAAACACAGTGAATCGTGTCCTGCGGTAGCATCGATGATTTGATCGATGCGGGGGAGGGGGAAGGGATCCTTTGGGCAGGCCTTGTTAAGGTCCTTAAAATCGACGCACAAGCGCCAGGATTTGTCCTTCTTTGGTACCATCACCAGGTTTGCTAGCCAGTCCTGATGTTTTACGTCTCTGATGAATCTGGCCTCCAATAGCTTGGCTAGTTCCTCTCCCATGGCTTGTCTTTTAGGCTCGGAGAAACGTCGAAGAGCCTGCTTGACTGGCTTGAATCCTTTTAGGATATTTAGGCTGTGTTCGGCCAGCCTACGTGGGATTCCTGGCATGTCTGAAGGGTGCCAGGCAAAAATGTCCCAGTTCTCACGTAGGAACTCTCACAGTGCGGCGTCGACATCAGGGTTTAATTGTGCCCTGATGGAAGCTGTTTTTGTAGGGTCCGTTGCATGGACTCGGAATTTGACTATTTCGTCTGCCAGTTTAAAGGAGGTGGACTTGGATCTTTTATCGAGTATCACGTCGTCCCTGTTCACCGTGGAGCGCAGCGCAGTTAGTTCTTCGGCCGCTAGGGCCTCGTATAGTGCCTCAAGGGCCAGTGCAGCTGTCTTATTTTCGGCACGGAGTGCTATGTCTGGATCACTAACAAGAGTGATGATTCCGTTGGGCCCGAGCATTTTGAGCTTCATGTACCCGTAGTGGGGTATGGCTTGGAAGATTGTAAATGCCTCCCGCCCTAATAGAGCGTGGTATCCGCTGCTGAACGGGGCCACTTGGAATGTAATTTCTTCGGACCTGTAATTATCCGGCGTGCCGAATACCACGTCTAGTGTGATTTTTCCAGCACATCGTGCTTCCCGACAGGGGATGATTCCTCTAAAGGTTGTGCTGCTTTGGTCAATGCGGCTCCAGTCTATTTCCATCTTTTGAAGAGTTTCCTCATAGATGAGGTTTTAATCCGCTGCCGCCGTCCATGAGTACCTTGGTGAGTCGAAAGTCGTCCATGATTGGACTGAGGACCAGTGCGCCTGGTGCTCGGGCTGTTCGGAATTTAGGTTCGTCACTGGCGGTGAAGGTAATAGCCGTGTCACTCCAAGGATTTATTTCTGCTACGTGGCAGATTTTGGATATGCTGCGGAGTGTTCGCTTGCGTCTATTATTTGACGCGAAGGTCTCAAAGACCGTTAACACCGCATTGTTGTCCACGGGATGGTGCTCTGTGCTTTTTGGAAGGAGTAGATACTCACCACTTTTGGCCACCTGCCGGAGTATCCAACATGCTCTAAGGCTGTGCGTTGGTATTGCATCCGTTGTACTATGAATTTTGCAGGTTCCGTTGAGCCATCCCTCCAGTACGGTTCCTTGCCCCGTAGAGGGCTTTTGCTTTTTGGTAGTTAACCCAGGTAAATTGTGATAATGCACCCTTTATTTCGGACTGGGTTTGTATTCGGGGCCGGATTATCCCAAAAATTTATTTCAGTTTTCCAGGCACTTTCCATCGCACTGTACTTTCGTACTATGGACACCAAGTCGGCAAAGTGTGTAATTTCGTGACGACTTATGGCATTAAGGATTCCCTTGTCCGTGCAATTATTGCAGAAGAATGAAATTGCGTCTTCCTCGCGGCAGTCCTTTATCCTGTTCATGATCAGGAGGAATCTGGGCCAGTAATGGTGTACTGTTTCTTCGGGCTCTTGCCTAACTTGGGATAGATCGCGTATGTTTGGGTGGGTGGGTGGAATTGAATCTGAATCCTTACCCAATCTGAGAATCAAGGGCCAAGGAGTTTCCGAATTCGAAGGTTTGGAGTCTTGGATGTTTTCCGATGAATCTAGCCCACTGCCTGATTCTAGGTTCAGGCCTTGAGTGACGTCCTCCCCTCCGCGGGTATCCGGCTTGGAGGGATCGGGAATCCGGACATAGCTAGTCCTTAAGATAGATGAAGGGTTGCCGCATTGTTCCTCCACCACTGCAACGTGATGGGTGACCTGGGGAGAGTTGATCTCTCTCAGATCGGGTTTAGGCCCAATCTGATCATAGTGTGTAGCGACTCAGAGGGAGGCGATGCGATCCAAGAGCTCGTTCAGGGAAGAGAGCTCCATTGGATCTAACTGCTCGGCAAGTTACGAGTTGACGTGAAGATTGCTTTCGATGACCCGAGAAGTCATCATCAGTGCAGCGGCCGAACGGGCGGTCATAAGAAAACCACCTAGTCGGAGAGTTTGGCCGATAGCCAAAGCTCCCTCGGCGATAGTGTCGTCTTTGAAGACGGGATGAGACATCCTTCCTGGTGGCGACGGCACAGCGGAACTCTCAATGAAAGAACCAATGTCGGTGTCAAAACCGGCGGATCTCGGGTAGGGGGTCCCGAACTGTGCGTCTAGGCCGGATGGTAACAGGAAGCAGGGGACACGAAGTTTTACCCAAGGTTTGGGCCCTCTTGATGCAGGTAAAACCCTACGTCCTGCTTGATTAATATTGATGATATGGGTAGTACAAGAGTAGATCTACCACGAGATCGGAGAGGCTAAACCCTTGAAGCTAGCCTATGGTATGATTGTATGTTGTGATTGTTGTCCTACGGACTAAAACCCTTCGGTTTATATAGACACCGGAGAGGGTTGGGGTTACACAAGGTCAGTTACAAAGGAGGAGATATCCATATACGTATTGGCTAGCTTGCCTTCCACGCCAAGTAGAGTCCCATCCGGACATGAGACGAAGTCTTCAATCTTGTATCTTCATAGTCTAACAGTCCGGCCAATGGAGATAGTCCGCTTGTCCAAAGAACCCCTAATCCAGGACTCCCTCAGCGTGGCTCTGCAAGTGGGCCCGTACGACCCATCTTCACCAACAAGCATTCAAGACCCTCGCGAGGCGGACGATACAAGACCTCCTCAGGAGCGGCCTCACCAGGTTGGCTCACGAGGGGCAAAGAGATCGAGGCCAAGCAAACCTCGAGAGGTTCCAATGACGTGAGCCATGACGATCGAGACCAGGCGGGTGCTAGAGCGCACAGTGTCCTTGTTTCCTCTTTGGTGCTAAGGAGGCAAGCGCAGACGAAGAGTACCGAGGTGTCAAGCAAAGGTTTCCATATCGGCGCAACGAGACCAAGACCAGCAGGACGGCAAGATGGATGTCACCATGGAGCCCAAGGTGGCGTCACCACCAGAGCGTTTGGCAAGCGAAGACTGCTTTTGTCAGGATAACTTGTACTAGCTGTCCCCTTTCAAATTGGCCGTTGTTGGCTCCCTTCCCACTCAATATTTCTGGAGAGGGCTAGGGCCTCTACAAATAGGATTAGCCACCACAGTAGAGGGTGAACAAAGAACCGGAGCCATCTCAACTTGGACTACATCCAACCCATCCTCACACCCACCAGGCACAAGAACACCTCTCCTCAATAGGTTGTTCTTCCCCTTGTACTGTTCATCATCAGCCCAAGAGGCAATCCACCACACCACACTGGAGTAGGGTATTACACCACAATGGTGGCCCGAACTGGTATAAATCTTGTGTCCCTTGTGTTGCGAGTTCGTCGAGCTAGCCTTCGAGATCGCGAAGTGCTTGAGGGCGTGATAGGTGAGGGAGAGATCTTCGCGCGCACCCCAGTGTTCGAACCTTAAGGGTTTTGCCAGAACCCGAAATCCGACATATAGCCTATTCAATCTTGTCATAGCCAGTAGACTTGGGGGCTGGCAGGATCTACATAACTTATTTAAAATCCAAAAGTCATACCTCATATTTCTGGTGCATCTATTTCACCATATCAATCTCAAGGTCGCGACTAGAATGAACTTGGTTAAGATAACTAGACAATACTTCATTGACGGTCATTTGAGAGTAGTCAGCAATGTCAAATTTCATTCTTCGCCTCTCAATGAACTCATCTTTAGCGGAGTGCTTGGCTAGGACGGTTGGACGTCCTGGTTCTCTGAAGCTGGTGCCAGTGATAATAACATCTTCACCATGTTCTTCTGGCGGCTTAAGTGGATCGGATGATTCAGTGAACACAGGATTGGCATATGTATGATCATGGGAGAAGTCGGGAATCTCAGGCCGTGTCTCAGTAGCAGGTTCTTCTGGCCGTTTGTCAGAAGCTTCAGGTACAGGGACTTGCTGCTCTGGCTCGGCAACTTCAGGTGCCTTGGTTGGCTTATTCACCTTCGCCTTCTTATTAGGCTTTGCTTGACCTATGCATGGGTCACGACAGGTCAGTATAAATGTAAGAGTGTAAAGAGCTATAGAGTAAAATTAATTGCCATTACCGAGGGGCAGTTTTAAAAGCCGGAAACTCGGTTTGCGATGAGTCGCCAGAGGAAGAACGGGCAAGTTCCTGGTCAATAGTCCTCAACGGAGTTAAGTGATAGGCAATAAGACCCGCCAATGGGTTAAAGGAGCAAGTTAAAAAAAGAACCTCGTTTCACCGTTTTCGAGGAGCGAGAGTTTTCGGTAAGACAGAGGACAATTCTTCACCTCCGCTATTCCGAGGTCTGGCGCCGGTTCTCGTGTTGTTGTTGCTTCAAAAGAAAGTGAGGATCCAAATGAGCTAAAGGGTGTGAAAATCTTACTTTTCGGATTACCCGTCGAAATTTCTGTCTTGGCAAAGGCTCTGAGTCGGAGGAAACAATCATTACCACTTCTTCCATGGCTTGGCTGGCCCCTGTATCATCCTGATAATAGTCAGTGTCAATAAGATGATTGAAAAAGGAGCCAAGGGAGTCAAGGGCTGCCTCCGACTCAGAACTGTCGTCCAGCTCAAACATACTGGAAGCACTTGGCTTCTTCTTGCTTTTCTTGCGGTTTTTCTTGGCGGCTTTCTTGGCAGCCCTGGCCTTTTTAGCAGCTTCATGGTCATATTTTTCCTTCCAAAAATCCGATTTAGCCTGTGAAAAGTTAACAGAAGTTGAAGTTAATAAGATATTCAAGTGATGAGTTGAAAGAAAAGCAATTTAGAGACTCACATCTGGCAGCGGGTTAAATTTGCAGAAAAGGTTTAGACCCACTTTGCTGCAGTCCTCAGAATCTTCATTCAGAAGAGTTCTTGTCATTTTAGTAATGGCGTCATCGGACAGACGCAAAGGGCTGTGGCGTAATGGATCCTTTATGTCGCCTGTGTATCTACACATTAAGCCAGGTCGATGGCTCAAGGGCATGATCTGCCAGGCGACCCAGGATCGAACTAAGTCAATGTCAGTTAATCCATTTCCTAGCAGACCTTTAACTTTCTCTATGGTAGGCGCAAGTTTTCTATGTTCGGTGGCTGAGAGATTTCCTGGAAGATCATGCTTCGGGTCAAGACATTCAACGCGATAACCCGGCAATGGATTCTCGTCAGCCGGAGAAGTATCCTTGCAGTAAAACCAAGTATGATTCCAATCTTTGGGGTGACTAGGCGGGTAGGCGTAATGGAAGATGGCGTCTCTTCTGTGTTGGATCGAAATTCCGCCAAGTTCCAAGCTAGGGCCGTTCGTGAACTCATTCTGGTGGTTGAAATAAAAGAATTATCTGAAAAGTTCAATGTTGGGCTCCTCTTGAAGGTATACTTCACAGAAGACTTGAAAGTTGTAGATATTCGACACGGAGTTGGGGCCGATGTATTGAGGATGGAGCTGGAAGAAGTGCAGGACATCTCAAAAAAACTTAGAGCTGTGTGGTGAGAAACCCTGGTTCATATATCAGTGAATACAATGACTTCGCCCTCCTTCGGTTGAGGTCTTTCTTCACCCGGTTCAGGGGCATGGTAGTACATGACATTCTTTTCTGGCAAAAATATGATTTTGACAAAGTCTTTAAGCGTGCCCTCAGTGACAATGGAGGGAACCCAGTTGCATGCATCGAACGTCTTTGGCGGCATTGTGAAGAGAGAGCCTAAATAAAGGGAAATTTTGACCGATTCAAATCAGATTGGTGAAATCACAAGTGAACAGTTACAGCATATATATATTCAGAATGGCGGCTTAAGTGAGGACACAACCCACCTGGATGCACTAGGGGGCCCTGGCGCGCCCTGGTGGGTTATGCTCCCCTCGGGGCACCCCCTAGGTGCAGCTATGGCCCAAAAAAATCTCCATAAAGTTTCATGGTGTTTGGACTCCGTTTGATATTGATTTTCTGTGATGTAAAAACAACAAAAGAACTACAACTTGCACTGGGCACTGGGTCAATAGGTTAGTCCCAAAAAATGATATAAAGTTGCTATAAAATGATTGTAAAACATCCAAGAATGATAATATATTGGCATGAATACTTCAAAAATTATAGATATGTTGGAGACGTATCAATCACGCATGTTCGTGTGCATACGGTTGCGTCGGGCGCGGCGCGACGATGCAGTTACCCGCTGCAAAAAATGTCATGTGGACGCACCGAGAATCCACGCCGCCCGGTCCCCTTTTATTCCTGCGGACGTTTACCTTCATCTCTCGTCTCACACGACACAATAATCACACCCACGAGGACACATACAGAGAGGACATCCAGTGGTTCCAATGGCGCTCCTCGTGGCTCCAATGGCGCTCCCAGCGGCCGATGACGACAACGGCAGCCAGTTCACCATGCAACACGTCGTGGACACCCACGTGAGGGGGAAGGCTCTCTCGGTGGTGTACACAAACGATCCGGTCTCGGTGGAGAGCTCCATCCAAACTATGGAGCAGTTCCTTGCCGAGCACAAGTACCAAGTGGTCGGCTTCGACCTCGAGTACACCATGGGTCGTGCCGGCCATGATCAGAAGGTTGTCATCGACCAGTTGTGTGTGCGACATGACGTCCTCGTCTACCACTACCACCTGGCCACAAGGCCTTCCGAGCGTTTCTCCAGGTTTATCAACAACTCTGACTACAGTTTCGCTACGGTGGACACCACCAATGATCGCGCTCAAGGTTTCGGGCATGAAATGCCCGAATCTTGTCAACATCCAGCGACACTAAAAGGTCTGGGGGAGCGACAATTACAAACTGAACTCCCTAGTTGACCTCGCCTCGGCCATCACCGACACCTACTACACGAAGATGAAGGAAGAGAGAAAGAAGGACAAGAACGCCTGACACAGTGTTTGGCATGAGAGACTGGATGAAGAACACGTCAAGTATGCGGCCAAGGACGCGTACACAAGCTACAAGATGTACAGGCGGATCGTTGACATGAGGAACTGTCTTCTTCCCACCCCAGATGAGGGATCGAGCCACATAGCAGTGGCAGGAGCGTCACAAAAAGTAGACGACTAAACGGTCGTTTCTCCTACTTTAGAATGCATGCAATTGTTGATTGAGGTGTGTGTGAATGATCTGTATAGTCACTTATGTAATTGGATGTTTATTTCAGTTATATATATACACACATGTTATTCTACTATAGACGGAGCAAATCACACAGCTTATTAGCAGCAATCGTCTGTGTTATTTTTGGTCTTCGCACACATCTGATTACGGACCTGTTTGCCGCGTATCACACACATCTTGTTCAGTTGAACCATTTCCATTGTGTTGCCTAATCACACACAGTTCATCCTAGTGAACCATATGTTGTATATCGCACACGCCTTCATCTGGCTGCCCATATCTTTTGTTCCTCCTCATCCCAAATAGTTAATTGAACTGAACCGTATGCCCTACATCGCACACGCAACTAAAATCTGAACCATGTTTGATGCATCCATCATCGCAAACGTTTTGCACCTTTTTGACAGGTTTTGTACACCACCGTTTGCGATTATGGCATTGCACACAGTTTCATCAAAAGGTCTCTAATCATAGTGTCGCGTTTGGACCATCCTGCAGTAGTGTGCTCTTCTGACGGGGGGTCATCAATGGTAGCCTCAGTGGTTTGATGGGGGCCTCTGGCAATTGCTTTTCTGACTCGGAAGGGTTGGAATCTTCAGCCGGATTGTTTAGTTTCGCCTTCTTGTTGGGCTTGGCCACGCCACTGAAAATAAGAAATACAAAGATGTCAGCATATCAATCAAGCATGAAGTTTCAAATGTTTAAATATTTCTTACCCAGGAGCAACTTTGAAGGCCAGAATCTGAGTTCCAGTTCACTCGCCGGATGAGGAGTGAGATGTTCCCTGATAGTTTGAATCAGATGGGTTAAGAGGTTGTCGAAAAAGACCCGCCTTGGGATAAGCTAAGTCGGGAATTTTTGAAACCTCTAGTCGATGCTTGTGAGGCGCTGGTGTGTTGGGTAAGCAAGAGGAAAGAATTCCGCTGCCATTGTTCCGGGTTGTGCGGCGAGATTCATGTTGTTTCTTCTTCAAAATAAAGTTGGGATCCAAGTAAGCTAAAGGGTGAGAAAATATTACTTTTCGGCCTGCTTGTCGAGTTTTCTGTGTTGGCAGAGGTTTTGATCTGGAGGAAAGAGTAATTACCTCTTCGTCATCTGCACGGCTAGCCTCCGCATTGTCCTGATAATGGTCATTGTCAATAAGATGTACAAAGAATGAGCCAAGGGAGTCAAGTTCTACCTCCGACTCATCATCATCAGCAGCATCATTATTATCCAAGTTGAATAACTCGGTGGGATTGGTTTTCTTCTTGGCAGGCTTTTTGATAGCTTTGCTCTTTGTCCGAGTTTTCCTGCCCGGCTTATCTTGCAGCTTCTTAGTCCAAAAATGTGAATCGGCCTGCAAAATGTTAAATAGGTATGAAAAGGCAACCTGAGTGAAGGAACAATTCAATTGTGAAGTTGGTGAATAACTTACAGCTGGCGATTTGTTAAGAACCAGAAGGGATTGAATCCGACTTTACTGTAGTCTTCCAAGCTCTCATTTAACAGATATTTGGTCATATTATTGATGGCTTCATCAGTCAATTCAATCTGATAGTGGCGTTGAGGGTCTGATAACTCGCCGGTGTATTCATGCATTATGCCGGGATGGCGGCTTAGAGGCAAGACTCTCCAGGCAACCCAGCATCGAACCAGATCAATTTCAGTCAAGTCGTTGGCCATTAAGGCCCGGATCTTTGAAAAAACTGGCATATACTTCTTTCGCTTTGCTATACCGATGCGATCTGGAAGAGGATGCCTATTGCTAAGTCGGCTGGCGTGATAACCCGGCAGAGGATTTTCCCCTTCGGGAGAAGTGTCTTTGCAATAAAACCAAGTTTGGTTCCAGTCTTTGGGATGATTGGGCAAGGTGGCGGCTGGGAAAGTGGCTTATTTTTGTCGTTGTTTGGAAATGCCGCCTAGCTCTAGGCTGGGCCCATCTGTGAATTCGTTCTACCAATTTAAATAATAAAACTCCCTGAATAGTTCTACGGTGGGCTCCTATTGAAGGTACACCTCACAGAATACTTGGAAGTTGCAGATGTTTGAAATGGAGTTTGGGCCGATATCTTGTGGATGGAGCTTGAAGAAATGCAACACATCGCGAAAGAATTTTGAGCCGGGAGGGCTGAAACCCCGAAGCATATGATCAATGAAGACAACTACTTCACCATCCTTGGGCTCAGGAGGAGTTTCAGTGCCCGGGACCCTCCAATTGATGACATCCTTTTTGGCCAAGACGCATGTCTGAACATATTCGTTCAAGTCTTCCTCGATGACCCAGGAAACGACCAAGTTGCACGCAGTGACAGTTTTGCCCATTTGGATATTGAAAGCCTAAAAGAAAGAAACATTACCGGTTTAAGACTATGATGTTAGACCGGACCATGGATTCAAAGGTAAAGTGCTACAAACGGCTGACAGGTTATGCCAGAAGATGGATATTGAAGTACGCGAATATTCATATTGGTGGCTTAAAAGGGGACTAATGGTACCTACCGGATTAAGCTTTCTGCTGTTAAGTCGGACAGACCTTAAAAGTCAAGTGTATTGTGCAGAACCAAATTATGAGGATGAATAAGCAAGCATGGTTAAATCGGAGAGTATTGCCGGGTTATGCAGGCTATGAAGCATATGATGGCGGTTTAAACAGGGCCTAATGTTATATGGTGGATCAAGATTTACAGTATAAGCCGCCATGGCAGTTATGGTACTTCAAATCTATCAGTGAAAATTTTGCTGAGTGATGGACAAACAGATTTCACAGACTGGAGCTATGATTTTGGATCTACAGTATTTCAGAAAAGACAATAAATTCTAAACCTAAGGTGGCGGTAGCAGAAAAGTTTGTGTGCTCCGATGGGATTTTCTATTGAGAGGAAGTATTCTGATGTTAAAAATGAATGCTAAACTGCTACCGCATAAGTTTCATATCATGTTCAGATCAAAGGCTACTCGAACTAAAGGAGAATACAAAGAATGGTGAAGAATACTGATGAGCAAGGCTAACCCTAATGCAGATTTGAGGTTGAAGGAGATGAACACTTACAGTTGCAGATGGACTGTGGTGGAACACCGAAGTTCTCTGGACCCGTCAGATTGATGCAGCGGCCTGAGTTGGTCTAGCGGACGGAGGATGGAAGCGGTAGAGCTTGAGGCTACAGAGGAGTCGCGAGAGGAAGGAGATGACGAGGAGGCAAGGGGGAAATGAAAAGGACCCCTGTCCCTATTTATAAGGGGATGGATACAGGGCATGCGCGGGAATCGAGGAGGCCGAAATCATCATGTGGTTGTATGGATGCCTCGATTTTCGGATGATCATTAAGATAAGGATTAGTTAAATATGTTCTGGGCCTCGTGCAACGTTAATGCCAAATGACATCATGGCGGGCTAAGGAAATTCTATGAGCTGACATCACAGCGGGTTACAGCAAATTTGTTAAAAGCACGATGCAAGATTTTGACAAGTTAGGTACTGAAGATTGATGTGAACAAGTTCAAATCAACCTGGGGCCTAATGTTGGGGATGTAACTACTAGGTATGAATCGCCCAGGAGGGGTTGGGTCATACCACTGGCAGCTTATCAATAAAGATGGCGGGTCATAGCAAGCCTATTGACGGCCCAAGACCCAGAGGCGACTTGAGGCCCAAGAGGATGAACTGCCACATGTATGACTTGTATTGTAAGGCAAGCTTAGTTAGTCAGCGAGCCGGACATGTTGTGTATGAGCCGGTCGGAACTCTGTAAGTCGTCGGGCATCAAAATGTGTATATAAAGGAGTAATCCGGCAGTGGGTTGATTCAGGTAACAAACAATTGAGAGGTAGGTCAAGCGTATTCCCTCCGTGGTTGTCGAAACCCAAGCAATACAACACAAAGGAGGAGTAGGCTTTTACCTCGTTCAGAGGGGCCGAACATGGGTAAACACTCTGTGTCCTTTGTCCCGTTTCACCCCTTCAAGCTAACCTAGTTGCGATGGCTCCACGACTAAGTCCTTGCGCTAGAACATCTGTCGTGTCAAGTCCACGACATAGTTTGGCCACGCGTCGGCTAGAAGAGGGAAAATCAGGCATTTATTGGCAAAAAGCTTTGTAAAAATGAAGTGTTTGGAATGACTTCGATCATAATAAGTTTACCCGTGGATGATGAGGTCAACGTTACACAGAAGGGTCATGATGGACACTCGAGTGTGATAGATAATTATGCGCTCTACAAGGAACACGATTGAAGAAACCAACCATGTGCAATATTGTCGAAGATCGCAGTCGAGTTAGCTATACAGATTGTTTTTGATGAGATCAACAAGGGAAACACATTCGAGAATCGTTAATAAAATCTAAGTCCATTGCATATTAAGGTCAAAATAGTACTGCTAATATACGAGTCTCATGCGAAACCATTTCAACGATTGTACCACAAAAGCTTGAAATATTACAAGGTACAAATTCCAGAGTTATATGGCTCAAATTCAAACATTACAAGGTTCAAACTGTTATTAGAAATGAAATTCAGCTCATCAGCTGCAAACGCTCGCGCTGATCCATTGAACATGGATATAAGAGAGGTTCAAACTAATATTACCACTTGTAAGGCCGGTTTCGAAACCTCATAGTTTTTTCAAAGGGATCAGCCACTGAGAAGCACTACAAAAAAAGACACACCCATGACATTTTGGGCCGAACGAAAAAAAATTATGTCATACATATGACACTTCTATGACGATAATTGTGACAAAACCCGGTATCATCATAGATGTGGTGGGTTCCTACTTCTATGACAAAAAATCATGACAAAAAATGGTCTTTTCGTCCTGGGCGGGCCGGAGACGCAGCTGCATGACATTCTTTGGGCCGTCCATGACGGAAAAAACCGTGGTAGAAGCGAGGGGGAGGAAAATTTCGGGGAGTTCCCGGTTACAGTGGGAGGTCGGGGGCCGAACGATGTGCGTTTCTCTCGTACACGTATGCGCGTGTGTGCGAGGCGTTGGCTCTAACTGAACCCGAGCTAGGCGTTGGGCTCTAACTGAACCCGAGCGATTGCACTGCAGGCTACGCGTTACTGAACCCGAGCGATCGATCGATGGCTGTTAACTGAACCTGATCGAGCGATTCCTTCGCTACTACTACTAGCTGAAGCCGATCGACGCTGCCTCTGGATGAATAGTGAGCATTGCGGGGGGGTGGATGAATAGTTCCTGGTGGGGGTGGATGAACAGGACCCCGTGGTGTTGCCTCTGGATGAACAGGACCCCGATCGATCGAGCCGGTTGGGGCTGGATGAACAGGACCCCGTGGAGGCTGGATGAACAGGACCACCCCGTGGAGGGCAGGATGAACAGTAGAAGGTGGAGGGCAGGATGAACAGTAGCCCATGGAGGGGTGGTTGAACAGGAGCCCGTGGAGAGGGCTGGTTGAACAGTAGCCGGTGGAGTAGCGCGCGGTGGGGGCTGGATGAACAGGAGCCCGTGAATGAACAGTCGCAGGTGGAGGCTGGAGCAGGTCGACGGTGGATGAACAGTAGCTCGTGGAGGCTGGAGGGGGTCGACGGTGGAGATGAACAGTATCCCGTGGAGTCCCGTTTTGCGGTACGCCACACCCCTCTCGATGAACAGGACCCCCGTTTCGACCGTAGCACTCCAACACAAGTCTGTTTCGTCCATTTTGCGGTACGCCACACCCCTCCCGATCAACAGGACCCCCGTTTCGACCGTAGGAGGTCCGTTTCCTCCGTTTTGCGGTACGCCAGACCCCTCCCGATCAACAGGACCCCGTTCTGAACGTAGGAGGTCCGTTTCCTCCGTTGTGTGGTACGCCAGGCCTTGTTTCCATCGCCTGTTCCATCCAAGCCCTCCTGATGAACACGACGCATTTTGTTGCCTCCCCATGAACACGACGACAACGTTGTTTCTCCGTTCTGACCCAGCAATGTACACGAGCCTTGGCCGTACGTATGCGCGAGTAGGCGTTCGAGACCCCGCCCATATGTACACATACGTAGCCGTATTTTCTTTCTTGCACCCTGGCCGCTGTACGTACGTGTACATGCTACGTGCGCGCCTCTACTACGACACGTGGGCGCCTCTACATCGACCAGTATGTACGTACACGTTCGCGACCATAATGACAACGCTACATACATTTCGACCAGGTGGGTCCCGACTATCAGGCACTTCCATGCCTACGAAGATGTAGCTGGTGGGTCCCAGCAGTCAAGGGGCGAATCGTTTTTTTTTTCAGACGCACTTCCTTGCGTGCGAAGATGTAGCTGGTGGGTCCCAGCAGTCAGGGGGAAACGTTTTTTCGCGAAATACAGTGGCCCGTCCGGTGGATCCCAGCTGTCAGGTGGAGGAATCATTATTTTCCGCGTAATAAGGAGGCACTTCCTTGCTGCGGCCGTGGACCCAGCTGTCAACCTCTCCACGTACAGTCCACGCCCGATGGAAGTCGTTCCTTGACCACGTTGACCACGCCGCGCCGAGAGCACCAGGGCGGTGGACGATGGCGAGGCCTAGGAAGGGGATGACACGAAGGCAGGGAAGACTCGGCAGTTGTTTCCCACACGATGGGGAGTACGATTGTACGAGGGTTTACTAGTTCGTCTACCGGTGCCGGAGAATAACAGCAGGTGTGGGTGAGTAGAGGGATGGCTAGGCCAGCGATGGGAGTACGGTCGGGCGGTGAGGCCTGCGCGGCAGCATAGCCGGCTGCGAGGAGGAGGGAGCAGGTGGTCCCGCCGGCCCTTGTTTGAGCGGCTGGAGCAGGAAGAGCAGAGATTGAAGAAGCACGATGGTCGTTGGATGGACATCCAACAGTCAGTGCTTGTGCGTCAACCTTTTTTTAGGAAAGCCTCAAATCTGTGGAAAACAGCATACAGCCCATCTGCCATTATTTCTAATAATTTACAGCCCATCTGCTAATTCTTGCGGTTTTTCTGGAGCCCATATTCTTTTTGTTAGCATTACAGCCCATATTGTGGCAACGGTTAAAAAATTATACGAAATTTTGCATATTTCGGTGCGGTCCGAACTGTTTTTAATCCCGAAATTTCGACTCACATTCAAACTGATTTTAAAAATAAATGTATATCAATATAAAATCCAACAAATTCTCCACGCATAAAAATTAATGTAATTTAAAATCTTGAAATGAAAAAAATATTTGAAACTAATTGCCGGTTTGATGTGTTTTAAAAATGTACAGCCCATTTCTCATTACTGATGGGCCATTTTCTCGGCCAGCCGAATGAAAGCTCTCCTCGTCTTGAAAGACTTGCAGCCCAACAGGCCTAACAAAGCAACTTACTTGGCAAATCACAAAAAGAATTGTGCTGTGGCTGTGGACCCAGCTGTCAGCCTCTCCACGTACAGTACTCTTCCGATGGAAGTCGTTCCTTGACCACGTTGACCATGCCGCGCGGAGAGCACCACGGCGGTGGACGACGGCGAGGCCTAGGAAGGGGACGACACGGCAGTGGAAGCCCGCGCGAAGAGGACTACGAGGGTTCACTGGTTCGGCAGCGGTGTGAGGCTGCCGTCGCCGCAGGGCCTGGCGAGCGGTGGGAATAGTAGGGGGCGGTGAGGCCTCTGCGGCAACACAGCCAGCCACGGGAGGCAGGAGCATGCGGCACGACCGGCGCTGGTTTGGGTGGCTGGAGCAAGAAGACCAGAGGTTGAAGAAGCACTACTGCCGTTGGATGGACATCGTAGGGTCACTGGAGCTAGAATCGTTCATATTGTCTAAGTTGACAAAGCCCTTCATCGCCGTCAACTTAGTAGGCCCACAAGTCAGCCTCTCAGCAAGGTGGGTCCCAGCTAGCCGGGGGAGTATTCATTTTTTTGTGCGTAATAAGGAGGCACTTCCGGTGGGTCCGAGCTGACAGCGGGGGGAATGTTTTTTCGTGAAATATGGTGGCCCGTCCAGTGGGTCCCAACTGTCAGGGGGAAACGATTTTTTTCGCAAAATACTGGTGGCCCGTCCGGTGGATCCCTGCTGTCAGGTGGAGGAATCATTATTTTCCGCATAATAAGGAGGCACTTCCTTGCTCGCCGTGGACCCAGCTCTCAGCCTCTCCACGTACAGTCCACGTCCGATGGAAGTCGTTCCTTGACCACGTTGACCATGCCGCGCCGAGAGCACCAAGGCGGTGGACGATGACGAGGCCTAGGAAGGGGACGACACGGAGGCAGGGAAGACTCGGCAGTTGTTTCCCATGCGGAGGGGAGTACGATTGTACAAGGGTTTACTGGTTTGTCTGCCGTTGCCGGAGAATAATAGCAGGTGTGGGTGAGTAGAGGGATGGCTAGGCCAGCGATGGGAGTACGCTCGGGCGGTGAGGCCTGCGCGGCAGCATAGCCGGCTGCGAGGAGGAGGGAGCAGGTGGTCCCGCCGGCCCTTGTTTGAGCGGCTGGAGCAGGAAGAGCAGAGATTGAAGAAGCACGACGGCCGTTGGATGGACATCCAACAGTCAGTGCTTGTGCGTCAACCTTTTTTAGGAAAGCCTCAAATCTGTGGAAAACAGCATACAACTCATCTGCCATTATTTCTAATAATTTACAGCCCATTCGCTAATTCTTGCAGTTTTTTTGGAGCCCATATTCTTTTTGTTAGCATTATAGCCCATATTGTGGCAACGGTTAAAAAATTATATGAAATTTTGCATATTTCGGTGCGGTCCGAACTGTTTTTAATCCCGAAATTTCGACTCACATTCAAACTGATTTTAAAAATAAATGTATATCAATATAAAATCCAACAAATTCTCCACGCATAAAAATTAATGTAATTTAAAATCTTGAAATGAAAAAAAATATTTGAAACTAATTGCCGGTTTGATGTGTTTTAAAAATGTACAGCCCATTTCTCATTACTGATGGGCCATTTTCTCGGCCAGCCGAATGAAAGCTCTCCTCGTCTTGAAAGACTTGCAGCCCAACAGGCCTAACAAAGCAACTTACTTGGCAAATCACAAAAAGAATTGTGCTGTGGCTGTGGACCCAGCTGTCAGCCTCTCCACGTACAGTACTCTTCCGATGGAAGTCGTTCCTTGACCACGTTGACCATGCCGCGCGGAGAGCACCACGGCGGTGGACGACGGCGAGGCCTGGGAAGGGGACGACGCGGCAGCGGAAGCCCGCGCGGAGAGGACTACGAGGGTTCACTGGTTCGGCTGCGGTGTGAGGCTGCCGTCGCCGCAGGGCCTGGCGAGCGGTGGGAATAGTAGGGGGCGGTGAGGCCTCTGCGGCAGCACAGCCAGCCACGGGAGGCAGGAGCATGCGGCACGACCGGCGCTGGTTTGGGTGGCTGGAGCAAGAAGACCAGAGGTTGAAGAAGCACTACTGCCGTTGGATGGACATCGTAGGGTCACTGGAGCTAGAATCGTTCATATTGTCTAAGTTGACAAAGCCCTTCATCGCCGTCAACTTAGTAGGCCCACAAGTCAGCCTCTCAGCAAGGTGGGTCCCAGCTAGCCGGGGGAGTATTCATTTTTTTGTGCGTAATAAGGAGGCACTTCCGGTGGGTCCGAGCTGACAGCGGGGGGAATGTTTTTTCGTGAAATATGGTGGCCCGTCCAGTGGGTCCCAACTGTCAGGGGGAAACGATTTTTTTCGCAAAATACTGGTGGCCCGTCCGGTGGATCCCTGCTGTCAGGTGGAGGAATCATTATTTTCCGCATAATAAGGAGGCACTTCCTTGCTCGCCGTGGACCCAGCTCTCAGCCTCTCCACGTACAGTCCACGTCCGATGGAAGTCGTTCCTTGACCACGTTGACCATGCTGCGCCGAGAGCACCAAGGCGGTGGACGATGACGAGGCCTAGGAAGGGGACGACACGGAGGCAGGGAAGACTCGGCAGTTGTTTCCCATGCGGAGGGGAGTACGATTGTACAAGGGTTTACTGGTTTGTCTGCCGTTGCCGGAGAATAATAGTAGGTGTGGGTGAGTAGAGGGATGGCTAGGCCAGCGATGGGAGTACGCTCGGGCGGTGAGGCCTGCGCGGCAGCATAGCCGGCTGCGAGGAGGAGGGAGCAGGTGGTCCCGCCGGCCCTTGTTTGAGCGGCTGGAGCAGGAAGAGCAGAGATTGAAGAAGCACGACGGCCGTTGGATGGACATCCAACAGTCAGTGCTTGTGCGTCAACCTTTTTTAGGAAAGCCTCAAATCTGTGGAAAACAGCATACAACTCATCTGCCATTATTTCTAATAATTTACAGCCCATTCGCTAATTCTTGCGGTTTTTTTGGAGCCCATATTCTTTTTGTTAGCATTATAGCCCATATTGTGGCAACGGTTAAAAAATTATATGAAATTTTGCATATTTCGGTGCGGTCCGAACTGTTTTTAATCCCGAAATTTCGACTCACATTCAAACTGATTTTAAAAATAAATGTATATCAATATAAAATCCAACAAATTCTCCACGCATAAAAATTAATGTAATTTAAAATCTTGAAATGAAAAAAAATATTTGAAACTAATTGCCGGTTTGATGTGTTTTAAAAATGTACAGCCCATTTCTCATTACTGATGGGCCATTTTCTCGGCCAGCCGAATGAAAGCTCTCCTCGTCTTGAAAGACTTGCAGCCCAACAGGCCTAACAAAGCAACTTACTTGGCAAATCACAAAAAAAATTGTGCTGTGGCCGTGGACCCAGCTGTCAGCCTCTCCACGTACAGTACTCTTCCGATGGAAGTCGTTCCTTGACCACGTTGACCATGCCGCGCGGAGAGCACCACGGCGGTGGACGACGGCGAGGCCTGGGAAGGGGACGACGTGGCAGTGGAAGCCCGCGCGGAGAGGACTACGAGGGTTCACTGGTTCGGCTGCGGTGTGAGGCTGCCGTCGCCGCAGGGCCTGGCCAGCGGTGGGAATAGTAGGGGGCGGTGAGGCCTCTGCGGCAGCACAGCCGGCCACGGGAGGCAGGAGCATGCGGCATGACCAGCGCTGCTTTGGGTGGCTGGAGCAAGAAGACTAGAGGTTGAAGAAGCACTACTGCTGTTGGATGGACATCGTAGGGTCACTGGAGCTAGAATCGTTCATATTGACTAAGTTGACAAAGCCCTTCGTCCCCGTCAACTTAGTAGGCCCACAAGTCAGCCTCTCAGCAAGGTGGGTCCCAGCTAGCCGGGGGAGTATTCATTTTTTTGTGCGTAATAAGGAGGCACTTCCGGTGGGTCCGAGCTGACAGCAGGGGGAATGTTTTTTCGTGAAATATGGTGGCCCGTCCAGTGGGTCCCAACTGTCAGGGGGAAACGATTTTTTTCGCAAAATACTGGTGGCCCGTCCGGTGGATCCCTGCTGTCAGGTGGAGTAATCATTATTTTCCGCATAATAAGGAGGCACTTCCTTGCTCGCCGTGGACCCAGCTCTCAGCCTCTCCACGTACAGTCCACGTCCGATGGAAGTCGTTCCTTGACCACGTTGACCATGCCGCGCCGAGAGCACCAAGGCGGTGGACGATGACAAGGCCTAGGAAGGGGACGACACAGAGGCAGGGAAGACTCGGCAGTTGTTTCCCACGCGGAGGGGAGTACGATTGTACGAGGGTTTACTGGTTTGTCTGCCGTTGCCGGAGAATAATAGCAGGTGTGGGTGAGTAGAGGGATGGCTAGGCCAGCGATGGGAGTACGGTCGGGTGGTGAGGCCTGCGCGGCAGCACAGCCGGCTGCGAGGAGGAGGGAGCAGGCAGTCCGGCCGGCCCTTGTTTGAGCGGCTGGAGCAGGAAGAGCAGAGATTGAAGAAGCACGACGGCCGTTGGATGGACATCCAACAGTCAGTGCTTGTGTG
This sequence comes from Triticum dicoccoides, assembly GCF_002162155.2. Lineage (NCBI taxonomy): Eukaryota > Viridiplantae > Streptophyta > Magnoliopsida > Poales > Poaceae > Triticum > Triticum dicoccoides. The sequence goes on along the minus strand of NC_041392.1, from coordinate 544,469,272 downwards.
TCAACCTTTTTTTTAGGAAAGCCTCAAATCTGTGGAAAACAGCATACAACTCATCTGCCATTATTTCTAATAATTTACATCCCATTTGCTAATTCGTGCGGGTTTTTTTGGAGCCCATATTCTTTTTGTTAGCATTACAGCCCATATTGTGGCAACGGTTAAAAAATTATACGAAATTTTGCATATTTTGGTGCGGTCCGAACTGTTTTTAATCCCAAAATTTCGACTCACATTCAAACTGATTTTAAAAATAAATGTATATCAATATAAAATCCAACAAATTCTCCACGCATAAAAATTAATGTAATTTAAAATCTTGAAATGAAAAAAAAGATATTTGAAACTAATTGCCGGTTTGATGTGTTTTAAAAATGTACACCCCATTTCTCATTACTGATGGGCCATTTTCTCGGCCAGCCGAATGAAAGCTCTCCTCGTCTTGAAAGACTTGCAGCCCAACAGGCCTAACAAAGCGACTTACTTGGCAAATCACAAAAAAATTGTGCTGTGGCCGTGGACCCAGCTGTCAGCCTCTCCACGTACAGTACTCTTCCGATGGAAGTCGTTTCTTGACCACGTTGACCACGCCGCGCTGAGAGCACCACGGCGGTGGACGATGGCGAGGCCTGGGAAGGGGACGATGCGGTAGTGGAAGCCCGCGCGGAGAGGACTACGAGGGTTCACTGGTTCGGCTGCGGTGTGAGGCTGCCGTCGCCGTAGGGCCTGGCCAGCGGTGGGAATAGTAGGGGGCGGTGAGGCCTCTGCGGCAGCACAGCCGGCCACGGGAGGCAGGAGCATGCGGCACGACCGGCACTGCTTTGGGCGGCTGGAGCAAGAAGACCAGAGGTTGAAGAAGCACTACTGCCGTTGGATGGACATCGTACGGTCACTGGAGCTAGAATCATTCATATTGACTAAGTTGACAAAGCCCTTCGTCCCCGTCAACTTAGTAGGCCCACAAGTCAGCCTCTCAGCAAGGTGGGTCCCAGCTAGCCGGGGGAGTATTCATTTTTTTATGCGTAATAAGGAGGCACTTCCGGTGGGTCCGAGCTGACAGCGGGGGGAACATTTTTTCGCGAAATATGGTGGCCCGTCCAGTGGGTCCCAGCTGTCAAGGGGAAACGATTTTTTTCGCAAAATACTGGTGGCCCGTCCGGTGGATCCCTGCTGTCAGGTGGAGGAATCATTAGTTTCCGTGTAATAAGGAGGCACTTCCTTACTGCCGCCGTGGACCCAGCTCTCAGCCTCTCCACATACAGTCCACGTCTGATGGAAGTCGTTCCTTCCACGTTGACCACGCCGCGTCGAGAGCACCAGGGCCGTGAACAACGGAGAGGCCTAGGAAGGGGACAACGCGGAGCAGGTGAAGACGCGGCAGTGGATGCCCACGCGCAGAGGAGTATGAGGGTTCACTCGTCCGGCTGCGGTGTGAGGCTGCTGTCGCCGCAGGGCCTGGCCAGCGGTGGGAATAGTAGGGGGCGATGAGGCCTCCACGGCAGCACAGTCGGCCATGGGAGGCAGGAGCAGGCGGCACGACCGGCGCTGCTTTGGGCGGCTGGAGCAAGAAGACCAGAGGTTAAAGAAGCACTATGGCCGTTGGATGGACATCGTACGGTCACTGCAGCTAGAATCGTTTATATTGACTAAGTTGACAAAGCCCTTGGTACGTTAACTTAGTAGGCCCACAGGTCAGCTTCCGAAACCCTGCGCCCCAGATGTCAGGGGGAGGAATCATTTTTTGGGCGGGTGAAGCTAGAATATCCGAGATTGAAGAAGAAGCACGGCATCCATTGGATGGACATCCAACGGCCACTGCTGCTAGAACCGTGTGTTGACTATAAGTTGACAAAGCCTTGCATACGCGTCAACTTTGTTTTTTTAGGGGGCGCGTCAACTTAGTAAGGCCAGAAGTGTGTGGCAGAGAACTTATAGCCCATTTGAGATTTATAAGAATGTGTAGCCCATTTTTGAATTCTAATGGAATTTACTACAGCCCATTTACAGTTTGTTTAAAGTACAACCCATTTCAACCAACCATTCAAAACAGAATTCAATAAAATTTACCACATTTTGATGGGATCCGAAATATTTTTATCTCGAAATTTCTAGTCAGATTAAATACAATTTCAATATAAATTTATATTACGTAAAAATTCAACGAAACATTGCGCTCGCAACAATTAATGAAATCAAGATTTTCAATATCCAAAAATAATATTTTATAAAGTAATCACGTGTTTGCTGCATTTTTTTATAGTTACTGCCCAGTTTTTATAATTACATCCCATTTATTATTTCTTAAAGCCCATTTTCTTGTTAAGCCTAATGCATCCCTCCTAGGAAAGATTTGCAGCCCAGCGGGGCGGAGAATAACAACTTGACCTTGCCTGGGTATTCCTAAAAAAAGTATAGCTGGGCTAGCCATTTTTAGCTTGAAAAAAATTAATATCTGGGCTGGATATCTGGCCTGGGCTAGACGGGCCACAGCCCGCCCAGTTAATACCTGCAGCGATGTTTTCGTTGTTGTTCAGAGGAGAAAAATTAATATGTGGGCTAAACATCGAAAAACTCTGCAGTGCTCACACCTCAAAAACACAAATACTGCTCGAGCTGCTTGGTCCCAGCTGTTGGCCACTTCTTGTGCAATTCTCTCGTTTATTGACTAGTACTACATAGGTTGACAATGGTGTGGGACCGTGATGTCAGGAAACCAGGGGGAAGCAAAATAAATAACTCCAGCGAGCGCTTCCACCTCTGCCTCGTTGTCTGCCGTGGAAACCCCTTTCCTCCCTTTTTTTGCTCGAGCAAGGACCAATGCATGCAGCACGTCCATGTGGTTATTATGCAAGAAATAAAAGCACTTTGCATGCTATGAATTACGATGCCCTGCATGGGTAGCTAATAAGGCATCATCTTAACTGCTGTGATTAAATGTTGTGTTTAGAAGAGACAAATATTCTTCTTTTCCACCAATCTGCTTGCACCTAGGTCATGATGCACCTTCTAATACGACTTATTCACCTAGACGGAGGGAGTATAGTTTTATACATATATATATAATAAGGAGGCACTAGCGTATGTAGGCTATGGACCTAGTGGGCCCAAAACAGTCAGCGCCGCCCGCCCCGCTTCCCGGTGCAGGCGATTGCTCCGCCTTCAAACAACACAAGTGCTGTCCGTCCGTCCATCTGCAGCCCACGTTAATGATACACGGTTGCCGAGGCGGCTACTCCGGTGCCACAGGTCCGTCCCTCCATCCGCCCACCATTGCTATATAAATTGTTGCGCCGGCCATAGCCGCAGTCATCCGCATCTGTTCCCTTTCCCCTACCCACACCACTACTGCCCACCATGGCTTCCTCGCGCTCCAGCACTCTTCTGGATGGGCGGACGACTGACCACAAGGAGATGGCAGCCATTGCTGCCGACCGGCTGGCCGGCAGGCAGCCGGAGGACGACGACGTCCCAATGGAGAACATGGTAGTCGACGATCTGGCGCCAACACCCTCCTCCGCGCCATCCTCGTTGGTGCATTGCACCATGACCATCGGCGAGGCCCGTGCCCAATATATGGACAGTGTGAGGCAGATGCGTCAGGAGCAGTTCTGGGAGGCGCAGGCCGATGCCGCCTACAACCACCATCTCCTCCAGGAGCATCTGCAGGCGGAGGAGCAGATCGCCATGGAGCGGGCGGAGCAGGAGGCGCTGCTCGACTCGTACCGCTCTGCCCGCAAGGGCCGCCTCGAGCGCTAGCGGGAGCGCATGCGGGTGGCGGAGGCTGCGGCCACCTACAAAGAGGCTAGCAAAGAGGGCGATGAAGCGGGCGAGGCGCTGTTTGGCGAGACCGAGGACGAGGCAGAGGACAATGTCGGCTCCAACGAGTCCCCGCTCCGCTGGCGTCGATGAGGCGCTGCTCCGCCGAGGCCTTGCGGCGCCAACAACGAGGCAGAGGACACCGCCGGCTCCGCCGAGGCCCCGCCCCGCCAACAACGAGGCAAAGGACATCGCCGGCTCAGCCGAGGCCCCACCCT
>NC_041392.1:544452184-544465028 GCF_002162155.2 Triticum dicoccoides | reverse complement strand
CCGCTGAGGCACCGCCCGCCGGCAATGAGACAGAGGACATCGCCGGCTCCGCCGAGGCCCCGCCCCGCTGCCAATGAGGCCGCGCCACACAGAAAACGAGGAAGAGTAGAACATGGTAGGTCGCCGCCGCTCGGGTCCAAGTAAGACCACCGCTGCTACCCTCCTGTTGAAGCCAAGCTAGGCGGGTTGACCATTGACGGCCGGTTAGCTTCTTGGCGGCGACGTGGAGTCGGGGAGTTCTGCTGGAGAATAACGCTGCTTCTACTTAACTGCTGGTGCAGTTGGCTGACTGACACATGGGCCCAACAGGCCACATGTCAGTTGTGCAACTGCACCTGCAGTTAAGTCACTGAAGCTTCTGTTCGGCTCAGCGGGACACAGGTGGGTAGCTTTGGTTAATTAATTATACCTCCAGCGCACCCCTTTTTAGTTGAAGAATGTATGAAATGTAATGAAATCTGGCATATTTATATGAAATCCGACTGTGTATGAATGAATTTATTTCGATTAGTTCGAATTCCTGTATCACTGGCATTGGATGAACATGCGAAACAATATGTACTAGCATTATTCCCAGGGTGATCACCTCGTTTGCAGCAGTTTCACATGTACTCCCTCCAGTCCTTTCTAGTCTGCATACAAGTTTTGTCTGCAGTCAAAGTATCTCTACTTTGACCAATCTTATATAGAAAAGTATGCACTTTCACAATGTGCGAAGTAAAAAGGAACAGAAGGAGTACAAAGATTTTGAGCAGGTTTTTAGCGTTTCTGTACAATGCAATCAAACACACAGGCCTGGCAATTCATAGAGAACATTCAAAACAATCGATGATTATGCATCTCAACGACTCACATGTCGGAGGCAATATTTACTTCACAATAAAGAATAAAGAAAAAATTGATCAACGCTGCTGACGGCAAGGGCGTCCCATTTGAAAATATCAAACGCGTGTCTTGCTAAAATCAATGAGCAAAATTTGACAAGGTTGTCCCATTCCAAAATATCAAATGCCTACGATTGTGGAATGGGCAGGGTTTGCCATCAGTTCGGGCATTGACATGGCACCTCGTCCTAAATAAACCAGCTGTTCTTTTTGTGCAGTTCCACCAAAATCAACCAAATTCGCGCGTAGCTTGTATGATTTCTCCCTTATATGTTGCAACGCCTTGAACTTATCGACACCTCCTTTCTTGTGGTGGAAATGAATGATTAGATGTATTCATGAACATTTTGTGAAGTTCCCATTGTAATCAAGCTGAGCACCCCTATTTGCACAAATACAAAAAAGTGATTAGTATAGATCAAACTGTATTATGAATTGACAGTTTCAACAGGCACATACATAGTCCATGTAGAGCACACTTTTAGAAAAATGGAACTCACCAGAAAGAATCCTAGAACAACACTGTACTCGCGCATCACAGCATAAAAATGGAGATTTTGTCAGTCCTTCTGAGCTGAAGTTAGTTTGGTCTTGTGGGGAGTAATGTAACCATCCTTCAACTGCTCCTTCTGATGATAAGATAGACAGGGATTCTTCATCCTGCCATAATTGGAACTAGTAACTTCACGTACTCCATATTCTTCTTCAGAGGAAGATGATCCTGTTGTGCAAAGACAAGAGGACTACTAAATGCTAGCATCACTGTTTGCTTGAAAAAAAGGAAAGGAAATATTTAAAATGGCACAGATGAAGCACTTCTCAAGGACAATACCACTTTTTCATGACAGCACCAGGCGTTGATTTTTGTTTTTCTTCCCCTTTTTCTTCCCCTTCATCACTTGGTTCAATAACAAACAAGCTTCGCCTTCAATGTAAGATTTGGCATGTCAATTAGGGAGCACAGGTATAGTACTAAACTTAATTTTCTGATGAAAGTGGCAAAATACAGGCCAGCAGTTGTGAAATATCCTTATCTGACCTCAATGGGATATTACGGTGCACATACAGATTGGAAGTCTTGTCTCCATTTGTGCAGTTCACTAAAATCAAGCAACATTATCGTACAAGTAGCACAACATATGAATGCACACTATAGAATCATGTGAAAGAAGGCTAGTACTGACCTCTCATGATGCGGAATTCAAACAACTCACGAGAAGAAGATCTGAACCAAATTCGCCTTAACGGATAGGAAGTAAGATCTCCTCTTATGCAGTTCCACTAAGATCAAGCAATCAAGCAACGTTGTCGGTGTGACATTTTGGTTGAACTGCACAAAACACTCTTAAAACAAAAGTGTTTTGTGCAGTGCAACAAAAGGTCACAATGGCAACGAGGTGAAGTAGATAACCATGTTTACACAGAGGTGCAAAGGAAACAATTAGTGGTCAATAACGGTGGATGACACAGAAGCCAACAAAAAGAAGCATCTACCTTATCTAAATGGGAAAGAAAGCAAGACAGTAGCATTTCTCAAACGGTGGCATTGATTAATATTAACATAGAGATTATATTAACAATAAAATTCGTTAAACATGTAATTTGCTTTTAACTGTGGCATTGCATCAATTTTCCAGCGGCATTATTAGAGGGTGTTTGTTTACAGGGACATTTTGGTGTAGGGACTAATAAAACTCCGTGTCAGTCCCATCTAAACCAAAGAGGAGGGACTTTCAGGGACTAAAAGTGGGCATTTGGGACTAAAGAAAGAAGACCCTGAGGGAGTCTTTTTGGGACTTTTTCCAACAGTTGCCCCTGCCACGCATCGCACCTTGTCTCTATTAGTTCATTACTAGGGGTAACATGGTCTTTTAGCATGTCATTTAATAACCTCTAGTCCATGTTTAGTCCCTGGAACCCAACAGGTAGGGACTAGGGAGTTTTTAACCAAACAGGGCCTTAGATTAACAATAGCTAATGAGTTGCACTGGATAGTGGACGCACCAGCACCATGTGCATCTACCGATGTACTGTGGTCATGCACAGTCTATTGCAACAAAGAACAAGCAACCAAGGAGCATATTTGTGTTGGTCCCAGTTTTGTTATCTTTAGACGCCTTTCCCTATTTGAGCACAGCAAATCTAGTCCTGCTCAAACTCTACAGCCTTGTCCCTTCCTTTCCTTTTTGAACTAGTACTTTCGCCCCTTCCATTCCTCTTTGAACCACGTCCTAGATTTATGCGATACAACTTTCCCCACTACTTTCCCCATTCATTTCCTCTTTGAACCACGTCCTCATTAATGCTATACAACTTTCCCCCTTCATTTCCTCTTTGAACCATGTCTTAGATTCATGCTATATACAACTTTTCCCACTACTTTCCCCCACTCCTTTCCTCTTTGAACCACGTCCTAGATTCATGGTATACATGCAGCTAGAGCAATGCATGTGGAGTAAGTAAATTATACCTTAAGGTTCTTGGGGCGTGGTTCGGTGGGCGACGGGACGGCGGCGAAGAAGAAGGGGTCGGAGGCCCTCCCGCGCCGCCGCTGGGTGGTAAGTAAACAGCTGCGCCGATAGTCCCTCACCGACGGCGACGGTGTTAAGCCTCATTCCCTTCCCGGCGGACGGATCCTGCCGGCTCTTTGAGCAGCAGTGAGGGGAGAGAGAGGCCAACGAAGTCGTGTTTAGATCCGGAGAGGGCGAGAGAGTGTGAAGAGAGCAACTACAAGCGCTGAGGCTCCAGCGGGAGAGGGCGAGAGAGTGAGCGAACAGGCTAACCAGCTACACAACCCTCCTGTTATGTTCAACGAGAGGGAAATAACCTTTTATACATTCCTGCATTCGTGTGACAAGCATGCCGTGTTTTTTTGTGTGTGTGGGAGTTATTGGGATTTCAATCATAATCGTGTCATGTGGCTTTGGTGGTAAGACTATCCATAGTGGTGCAGAAATAATGCAGCCTTAGTCACCTTACCTCTCTCCACATAGTACATTGGGTCCCACCAGTCAGAGGGTGAAACAAACAAATTAATAAGAAAAATTAAAAGCGCCAGCGTTGTATCTTACCTCACACATCTCGCTACTGCTCGAGAACACTGTCCAATTGATCCCTCTGTTCGCTCACGTACTATTTTAAGTGAATCCTTATTATAACATGCACACAAATTTTGGCCACTTGTATTCGACTTAAGTCAGTGTGCCACCGTATCTCGTATAATTACTACTCCCTCCGTCTAGGTGTAATAAGTCACATTAGAAGGTGCAATGGGACCAAGGTGCGTGTGTGTGTGTGTGTGTTAGAGAGAGCGACAGATCGACCTACTCCAACGGAGAGATGTTGTGTAGTGTACGATTTTAGTCGTGAGAGTCGGTGCATCCTCTCATTTCCGGGCGTGTCCGGTAGGGACATGCGGACAGCTGCCACGCCCGCTCCTGACCAGCCTGGCCCACCCAAAGACCCTCCATCGACTGCGCGCGCTTCCCGCCCGAAACGGTCAGCGCCACTCCAAAGAATCGGTGCCGCATTCATGTCCGGGCAGAGCGGACGCGACCTCTCACTGGCGCAAGAGTGATGGTTGCTTCGTCCGTCCAACTTACTGCTGGGTCTATGTGATTTGACAGCTCATTGGTCTTTATTACTGAGGTGGTAGGACTGTTGGATGTCCCACGCTTTCGACGAAAGGAGGTATACTACTACTACTAGATTACAATTTTCTTCATTCTTACAGTGGAGGCGTGCAAGAGCAGTGAAAACACGCAGGCTCGGTGATTACATGGCCCACCTCACACTACTATCACCGTGCGACACCTAACTCTTTACCTAGTACTCCCTCCGTTCCTAAATATTACTAGATCAGTCCCCGCGCGTTGGCGCGGAACAGCGGTATATCTCTCTGCGCAAAATTATCGATTTCATAGAACAAAAAAAACTCTATAACCGCATGACAAATGTGGTAGCCAAACTAAATAAACTCCCATCATCATTTAGATCATCCCACGTAAGGAAAAAAGATCAGCCAACTCCTAAACTCCTACTGCATAATGGGATTATATTTTTCTTTTTGACATGTTAATGGGACTTAAAAGCTCACTTACATGCATGCTACCGATGCATGCTTGCATGCAGACATGTTGATGTGATTTAAAACCCACTCACATGCATGTGGCACGGTATTTCTGCATGCTTGCATGTGGCTTAGTGTGGAGCCTCTCAACGTCAAGATCAGACGGCTATTATGGACTGATTTACTTCATCTAATGGGTACATCAATTTTGATGTCGTGGCTCAAGGAGAGGATAAAGAATTCCTAGTATTGGGGGCTAGCTATTACTAGTAGATATAAGTCTTTGTAGAAATTCCACTACATACGGAACAAAATGAATGAATCTACACTTAAAATGCATCTATATACATCCACATGTGGTTCATGGTGAAATCTCTACAAAGACTTATATTTAGGAACGGAGGAAGTGCTAGTATAGTACATACTATAATTTATCAGCGAGATAAATTTGTACAATGCTATGAAGCTTCCAGCTTCTGTTACATGTATCTTGCGTCCAAGGTTGCCCGTTGCAACATTTCATCAAATACAAAGGAGACTAACATGCATGCTATTGCATCTCAATGATTGACAGATCATAGCAAATATGTACTCCCTCCGTTCCAAAATAAGTTTGTCAACTTTGTGCAAACTTTAGTACAAAGTTGTACTACTACTAAAGTTGACACTTATTTTGGAACAAAGGCAGCTAAAGAAAAAAACGATCCATGCTGTCCCTAGCCCTTGAACCGTGAACCCTGACCAGTCTTCACTTCTCTGGCAACGTTCGAGCTTCCTAATAAATGAAGTTTGCAACCTTTTGACCATCGGATTATTTTGTGCAGTTTCACCAAAATCGAGATGAGCATCCATGTGGCAAAGAAATTGAACAAGCGTGATTAGAATAAGATTACTGGGACTAGTTGATGAGACATAAACTCATCACAAATACAGTACATAGAAGCCAGTAGAGGTATGTGCGGGGCAAAGAAGTAGAGAAATATCCACAGGGAGTGATGTGGGCAGGTAGAGCAGTGGTGCAAGCCGGCTGTAAAGGGAGTTGTACCTGAGGGACGTAGCTCAACCTTGAGGAGGGCGGCGGGAGGCGGCAACTGCCCACGTCACGACAGTGAGCAAGGGACGAAGGCAACCTCACCGGCTTTGAGAGAGAGAACGGCGGGGACCCCTGATCGAGACGTGCCGACAGTGGGTTTTCACCGTCGGCGATGGCCACCGCATCTACACTAAGCATCCACCCCTTCCCCAAGCGGACGTGATCCGCCGGGATGTTAGAGATGTGGCCACAGTCGTTTTGTGCGAGAGAGTGTGAAGAGAGCAACCCCAGCAAGCAACCGTGTAGGCTGGCCCATCCTGACTATGTACTCCTTTTCTGTCCATATGAACCTATCATATTGCGTACGTGCCACTGAAGGAAAAAAACTTTATTTATAAATGATGTGACACCTACTACTCGTTCTCCTATAACCTTGTGCTTGGCATCTCCAAAATATTGACCTTGCGATTGGCTCTTCGCCTCTTCGGGAAGTCAAGCAATAATGGTAGTGCAGTATATATCATTCTGGATATATGAGACCGAATGAATTGATGCACGTCCACCACATGGGAGAGGGTCGAGGGGCGAGGGAGAGTGCTACATACGGAGCAAAATGAGTGAATCTACACTCTAAAATACGTCTATATACATCAGTGTTTGGAGTATGTACTAGTAGTTCATATTGAAATCTACTAAAGGACATATATATTCCAAACAATATGATATAATCTCTATAACCAAGGTAGTAGGGACAAGGAGTAAACGGAGGGAGTAGTAAGTTTTTCTCCTTGTCCTGCGAGCCACCGCGCGCATGGGAAAGGTAGTAGGAGCAAGCTTCACCTCATCCTGCGAGCCACCGCGCCCATGGGCGAGGGAGACGGCGTACTAAGCAAGCTTCTCCTTGTTCTATGAGTTGACGGGACACATCAAAAGTACTCCAGTGTATAGAGCCTTGCCTCTAAGGTAGGCCCCACATGGTTTGCCTCTTTTTTTAACATAACACGTCAAGTTGCAATTTGTTTGTTCACCCGTGGTAGACGATCCTCCCTCCACCAAGTGGACAACTAGTACACGTGCCAAAATACCACGTGGGCTGCCTTTTTTCGTACAGAAATGAGCTCCACCGTGTACCCGCGCGGGTGTGGTTGGGAAAGAGACGGGAGTACGTGCACCGTGCATGCACCTCTTCTCTTCGTGCACGTTCCCCACCTACGTGGGTGTGTGAGAGAGATACAAACCGCGTTCGTGAGTGTTTTTTGTTTTGGGGTGGGGGTTGATTTCGTGAATTATTTGTGGGAATATGTGTCAATGACATCTCAAACAAAATTTTGCATGCAATGTGTGTGAAATGGAGGCCTATCCATATCATACATAGAGGGTCGGGCAATCCACGAGAAGAGAGGTAGGGGTCATAGCTATCGATAGAGTCGAAGAGAGGATCAAGTGGGTGGGTGCGAGATCGATGAAGAGAGCCATCGAAATTATGTGTGTGTACAAGTCAAAGATATAGGGCGACTGGCCTACCGGGACGTTAGAGGGCACACGTCAAGTTTGTGTGTGGCAGGGAGACATGACTAGAGCGCTTGATGTATCGGTGTGTGGGGGGGAGGGGGTGGTGGGAGGGGTAGGCAGAGGCCTAACTATAGAGGTAGAACGACTCGTATATGTGTTGAGAAGGAGAGACCCAGCTATGTCTTGAGGGAGATCGGTCGACATCCATACATAACTGAAGGATGGGAAATATGATGGGAGAGAGATAGAGGAGAGAGAGGAGGGAGAAGGAGGGAGAGGGGTAGAGTGCTGGATGGGTGATGGAGTTGCTTCTCGAAGATGGTGGGAGAGGCCTACTAGACAAACTGAGGGTGGAACTGCAATGTTATCAATAAGAGTGGGGATGTGTTTCTGTGTGTGCTTGTGCGTGATAGATCTGTCGGGACGCATCCATGGATGATGAAGGGGAACCATGTGTTTGGTAAGCAAACCTAACTAGATCGGTAGATCAATTGTTGTTTTTCGGAGGAAGGGAGAGACACAACTAATGAGGTAGGTCGATTGACGTGTGGGTAAAAACGAGTTATAAGGACCTAGCTAGCTATATGTATAGCAAGAGATCGGTCGGTGTATGTCCATTTGTTAGAGGCTAATAAGGCCCAGCGAGACGGATAGACAGAGAGAATGGAGCTAGGAGGTGGTGCGATAGGCCCAACTACTAGCTAGAGAGGGGGAGGAGTGTGCGGTTGTGAGAGAGCGATGAAAAGAGGGGCGAGAGTTTACACGTGTGTCTGACCGTATGAGAGACACGAGGCAAGGACACATAAAGGAGGAGATTGAAGGTGTGTTTGTATGTTGTAGGCAGGCATCGTTGGAGAGGTTTATCGATCGGTGTGTGTCGGAAAGGAGTTGTGGAGACTCTGGGAGAACGACCTAAAGAAAAAAATGAATGTGCTCGATGGGTAGAATGCCGAGGGAGGGGGAGGGCGAGGAGGGCGTGTGCATGCACGAGAGAAAGTTAGTGGTAGCTACAAAGGTTAGAGGATTGTGTGGGTGTAAGAGACTAACAAAGATCATAATTTGGTATGAAAGCGGATTCATATATTTGAATAGGAGATCATAGTGTTTTAAACATTGCATGCATGAATATAGTGGTGATACACGTGTTGTGCACATGTTATACCATAATGTGATAATGCATGGTGTTTGCAACTCACAGCTAAATGCCGAACAATCTAAACCATACTATACATCAAACAATCTCACATTTTATTTGAATTTGTGATAATGTGTGGCGTTTGCAGCTTACAACTAAATATCGAACAATCTAAACAATACTATATATCGAACATTCTCACATTTTATTTGAATTTGTGGTAATGTGTGGTGTTTGCAACTCACATCTAAATACTTGTAGGTATATGGGGCGGGGCACCATACATAATGTGATAAACACATTATACATATGAGACATGGTTTAGATTATGAAGATCTAGCTAGAGCTAGAAATGTAATGTGATTTGGAATCAAAATAAAGTGGATTCAAAAAATCTAGTTCGAGTTCATATAGTACACATAGTTCATATGTAACTCGAGACTAATCATGTGGTGTGCTGTGAAGATAATACACAAACGATGGTTTAACTTGACAATAATGATGATTGTAGATCTTATTAAAACAGAGAAACGAATTCAAATGCTTTGACTTCACAACAATCATTACTGTAGATCTTATTCAAATAGAGAAACGAATTCAAATTTAGTTCATATTGAAGCGGTAGTATATACGTTTGGAATGCACTAAAACGTTCATTTGAGTAGTAGGTTGCATGCATTATACACGTAGCGAAATATTTTAATTGAACCTAACATGAATTCAAAGTTTTGAATGACATTTGTAGGGCGCATTGATTTGGTATAGTACACGTTAGGCTTGTCCGGAAATTTCAACCCGCGCCTTGTTAGCCCGAAATATTTAAGATATATCTTTGTCTCGTTGTGCTCCGACAACTCCCTCCATCTCAACCCGCGCCTTGCTATTCCGAAATTACAACGCGCGCGAAAACCCCCACCTCCTGTGAAATCCCGACACACGAAATGCCCGTGGTACCCCTGAACCGAAAGAACTGCCTCAAATCAGTGGGGGTACTTTCATAACTTACCCCACATTTCGGACAAGTGCGTCTCTAAGCCATGGTTCCCCACTGCCATCCCATCCGCCCACCCATTCATACACCGAGGCCGCGAAAACCCGCGACGAAACCCCACACCCTGCTCCGTCCGCCACCCAGCCGGAGCCTCTTCCCCGACGACGTCGTCCACAGCAACACCTCGACGTCCCTCATCCACCGTACCGGATGAGGATCCCTCGTCGATCTCATCGTCCCGCCGGTTCAGCCACACCATCCTCCACCTCCAAGGAGCTGCCTCGACGTTCCCCTCATCTTTCGCGCCACCTCCATTCCCACACCGCCGTCTTCACCTGCACCACCGGAAGAGCATCATCATCACCGTTTCCTTGGATGAAGTTGCGGCCTAATCGGCGCCACCAAAGAGGTTGTACACTAATCGCCGCATTTTCTTCTTGATTCGATCTCACGGTGCTACCGACGCTCGGTCCCGAGCCGACACGGCGTGGCTCCATCCACGGTGGCGTCGCTGGCCACTTCCTCCACGGCGTCGCTCCCTTGGCGGCGACGTCCACATCAGTAGGACCTGCTGCTGCTTTAGCTCTCGCTCGCGCTGCTGCTCTGCTCTTGCTCTCGGTCCCCTGCCTGGTCTGCTCTTGCTATTGCTCTTGCTCGCACTGCTGCTCTTGCTCTTGCTCTTGCTTGCGATACTGCTCCGATTTAGCTACACTTCACTCCGATGCCGCCGGGGTGAAGGAAGAACCAGCCGCAGCAGGGAGGGGGCTCGCCGGAGAGGTACCCCACTATCTATCTTAGGGTTTAGGATGGGGGCGGTGATCGCCGGCGGTGGTGCGGCGTTGGCGGGGCGATGGCGTGGGGATCGCTGGAGAAAAAGCTCGGCACAGGGGGCCTAGAGGGATGGCCGAGGCGACGGCAGACCAGCGGTGGGGAGTGTTTTCGGGGCGGGCGGGGCGGCGCACCGCGGGCGGCGGGGGGCTGCTATTTGGCCGGCTCAGGGGGGTGGAGGTTGAAGATGAACCGCAGGCCCTTGATTTGGTATCCAACGGCTGCAAAATTGACTGACCAGAGATGAAAAAGTCAGTCGACCGACGTGTAGCCTCACCTTGCTAGTGCGTCCAGTTTCGACAGCAAAATTCAGTTTCGACAGCAAAATTCAGTTTCGACAGTTAAGTTCAGTTTCGACAGTTAAGTTTAGTTTCGACAGTTAAATTCAGTTTCGACAGTTAATTTCAGAGATGAGCGGCTGATGTATTTTACATCTAGCACTTTGTGGTTATGTATTTTACGTCATGTATTGGAGATGCTATTAGAATTCCACTCAGGTTAACGTTGTTCGTTGTCTCTCTTGTCCTGCTTCAGCCCCGGCGTCGTACAACTCACCGGAGCTACTCCAACGACGAAACCCTCCATCACAGTGGAGCAGTACCTCGGGCTCCATCTCCAAACGCCTAAGATCTTCTTCCCCTCCTCGGACAGCCAAGTCAGCCGGAGCATCCTCACCGGCCAGCCCAATCACCCTGAGATCGACATGGCTTCGCCAAAGAGGTTGTACACTTGTTGCATCTCTTTTTTACTCTACATGTTATATATATTGTCCACTGAGCACACGGATTTGTTCCTTTAGTGTCTCCTTGAAAGAAAAAACGTAGGAATTTTAATTTTCACTTGTCCTCCTTTTCAAATTCCTATTCATGAAGCACAAGACTAAGAGATAGTAGCATAATAGCATTATAACCGTACATTTTCTTGTGCTTTGACTTAATCTCACCATGCTTCTTTGCATCCTGTGATCTTCCAATTGTTGTGAATCAAACACCCAGATTGACAGAAATCCTGTGTTTTTAAATTCTCTGTTTTGCACGTGCATTCCTATCTTATTCCTGTCTATTTCCTATCCCTGCATTGTTGTAATCCTCCAATTCAAACGAGCCCTTACAGAATTACTTCTCTTACAGATAGTTGTCAAAGAAAACCTTGCATGGTTTGTCCCGCTCCTGTTGCGCTGTCGTCCACCCCAGCTCAGCTGCTCCAACGATAGAAGGGTCCAGCACAGCAGGGATCCGGCCTCCAGACTGTCTTTCGCCGCCTCAGATCTTCTTCCCCGCCGCTGGCAGCCATGAAAACTACACTACCATCATCAACCGAGCAGATGACCTTGAGGACTACACGGGTCCGCAAGAGAGGTCGCACTCTTTCGTGTCTGCTTACGTTATGCATCGCTTAATATTACATGCTGCTTTATCGTCCTGTTCACCGGTTAGACTCTGAGTCAGCTCCAAACTAATGGTCAAACTTGAGTTTTTAAATGGTTGTGGGGTACATATCGGGGCCGCTATCAATAGTATCTATCTACTATCTGGTTAATCTCCGGTATCTACTATGAGTTTCATGTTGGGTGGGAAACAAACAGTAAAGAAGCCATTATTTGTATTTTTTAACTGAAGCCATTATATGCCTGCTATTATTGGTTTTGGGTCTATCCACAGGTTGCTACCATCACTCTGGATTTCTGCATGCACTCCTTACATAATCTCACTATGTTTTATTCCTATGCATGATAGTTATTGTAAACAATGGAACTGAACATGTAGAGCAAAAGAGACGAGCCATATGTGGTAATAAAATTTCATGCAGACGTCGCTCCATGGTAGGCGCAAAGGCCGCCCCCTCCACGCATTTCGGATTGTAATCGAGAGGAAGATATCTGTTCTGAGGGGGATTCAGAAGGAGAAGACAACTCCTATTTACCCCCTGAGGTCTTCGCTCTAACTTGGCATGCTGATGTTGGTTATATCATGCATATGGTGTCTTGCATTGCTTACTTTATACATCAAATATGCCATCTGCTTAGTTTAGACATCCTTTGTGTGAATGCCATCTGTTTAGTTTATTCATCATTTATGTGAATTATGCAACGCCATCTTGTTTAGCCAGGCATCATATATGTGAATTTTGCAATGCCATCCTGCTTAGCCAGTCATCTTATATGTAAATTATATCAGGCCATCCTTTTTTTCGTTACATATTACATTTGTCAACAATGTTATTACATTCAACTGCTCTTCGTGTGCATCAGCCATTTGACACAGTGATGGCAAATTCTAGAGTGAAAACAAGGTCTTCAGAGCAGACTATGCTATCTGACGAAGCGCATATCTCGCTGGTTACGGATAGCTCCTCAGAGGAGGATTCAGAGACAGATGACCAGTCCTACCCC